>NC_056744.1:1533988073-1534193073 GCF_019279795.1 Protopterus annectens
ATTCAGACTACATTCTCCCTTACTTCAGTACAAAAATACAGATACTTCTTTATACTAATAATCACTTACTTGTCTGTTTTGTTCTTTTTTTCATGGATTAAGACATTACAATAAGGAACATTGCTACAATAAATTATTTTGCAATCTAGAGCAGTTTCTAAAGTTAAAAAAATAAGGGAATGGTTGACTCAAAAATTAAAATGAGGGAATAATGGTGATGTGCAGTGGTTCCCAAAATATAAATGAAGGAATAGTGGTGGCAGTCCAATGGAACAAAAGATGTATACACTTCTGTGTTGCTAGTATCTGAAATTTACACCCAGACATTGGGTCTGTGATAGTTCCTTAGTGTGGTGTGGGGGGATGAGTTGCTTCTATCTGGGGGGGGGGGGCTGTATTTGCATCCTCATGATACTGTGACACCAAGCAGAGGGATAGGGTTATACAGGCTTTACACCGGAGACGGTTGGGTGGGTAGATGGATGGGTTATAGTGCAGTATTTTACTGCAGTGTGGGGTACTCGGGCTACTTTATGGCACAGTGCATTTCAAGTCTTGCAATGTACCAAGAAACAAACCAGACAGGATGTCAAAGTTTAATTATTGCTACTTCCAAATATCTCCTTATCAGAAGAAATCAGTGAAGGAGCAATATAAGCTGTAGAAGTGTGAAATCAGTGGCACACTACGACCAATAAATAAAAATTAATAAGAAGATAAAGCAGTCTGTCCAGGAAAAGCAAAACAAAGTCACCACCTTTTACTGCCACTTCTGTTTCACTGGATGTACAGGAAACATCTCCGTTTTAATGCAGCACGTGTTCATAACTCTGCAAAGTTTGAACCTGTTCTCAGCAAATGGTAAAACAATCATGCTGCTGATGGATAACATCAGCTGAAGAAGCTAGGAAGGGCTGAAGAATAGTACGGAGGTTAACTATCACAGACACTTCAAGTGTTCATTTTTTTGTAATCTTTTGTAGACTTGCAAAAATCCCTCTGCAATTTTACCAATAATATCTTTGTAATGGAAACTGCACTCAAGCAGTAAGTGTTTATATTCTGTCTTAAGCCATCATCAAACCTGATACATAAGCAAGAGAAACAGCAGTTCATTTACTTTATGATGCAACAGTTATTCATCCCGACTCCCACTACACTCTTCTTAGGCTTATATTTTAACTAAAGCCACACAATTTGTATCACTGTACACCTAAACATGTGCTCATCAAATGTACAAAGTTGCACCAGTACAAAGTACTACAACAGTAGCAAATTCCATTATTACATTAATTATGGGCCAAAGTTCTGGTTAAAGTTTCTGTGAAATTACCTTCAAAGGCCCTGTATTGTCACCATTTTTATTACCACAAGGACTGAAAAAAGGGTACAGTCTTTCAGTGAAAGTGTCACTGAAGGTGTAGAGGTGTGACATGTCTTCAGCATTGTAATATGACAGCTGTCCTCCTTCATAATCCAGATATACTAAAACTTTCTGGATGTTTTCAACTGTCCCAATTTGCTTAAATTCTTTGTGCAGAATGCCAGTTATGTTCCTGTTTGTCAGCCACAAAGCCCAATATCCATTATCAAGATTCATGCCAAACTTCCCCTTTCTGGTACAGGACTCTCTGGCCACTCCCAGAAACCAGGCCGTCTTGGTCTCCACGTCTACTTCCCAACAGTGTCTTCCAGCAGTAATTCCCTCCGATCCCAACACAAAAAGATAATAATCAAATCTTTCAGGGTTGTCGGGGAGCTGCTGTTTTTTGTTAGCATAAAGCACACTGGTAAGGTCCTCGGACAGAACAAGTTCAGGATGTGCTGTGATAGGATCCAGCGTCACTGGAAAATGCACTTTGAAATAAAGAAAGCAAAATTAGTTTATAGCAAAAATAGCTAATTCATTCCTAGGTTGCTGCAATACACTGTCAGTACCACCTAGATTCTTTGAAGAAATAAAAAAAGCAAGCATGAGCAATTATGTAGTAAAGTTACATTCTTTCAGAGTAGCAGTTCTTCTAAATTGTGACAGCCTGAAAGACCCTTTCTCAATGTCCCACAAAGGACAGATGTTTGGACATTCTTTTTAGTATTTTTACTGCAGATCGTAGTATAGTACATTTCTTATTACATGCCACAGAATAAATCAATAATCTTTGTATGATTTTCGGCCCAACATCATGACAGAATATTTTTGTTGCAAGACTGATAACATCGGCATTTGTATTAGTAATGAGAGCTTAACAACTAAATGAACTGATGTAAAGGGTATAAGTCACATTTCAGTCAATGCAATCAACAAGCAATTTTACTTAAAAAATAGTAGAATGTGTGCTTCTTTTGACTTTTGCATGCTTTGAAAAAAAGTTTGCTAATTTATGATATTACTGTCACGCAGTAGCCATTTAACAAATTTCTTCTTAAAACCTGACTGTGATGGCCCCTTTTTACCCTGGGCAAGTAATCATGGAGGACCGATCCTCACCACTGGCACCGGAGAAAGGCAGTCACTAAAAGGAATGGATTTACACTATTTCAAATGCAGCTCTCTGCATCAAGCACAATTTCCCTCAAGAGCACAAAGGGAACACACTCCACTCTGTCTCTTCAGATCCCAAACAAGACTCACTTTGGAGCACTGTGTCCCAGTTCCAAGTATATGACAAACACACTTGAATATCTGATTTTCCACACAAAGACACACACCCAGCCGGGAAATGCTGACACAAATTCATCAGCTGTGTCCCCTCTCTCCAGACTACAAGGTAGATTGCTGCCACCAGTCAACTACTCTAAGGCTCTTACAAAGGGTAACCAATTATACTGTGTCAAATTAATACTGGTATAAATGGTAGTGTGTGATATAGCAGTAAGGCTTATCCAAGTAGCCACAATGTCACTAAAATAAGCACAAGTACTCTCAAGTTGTTAAAAGTATCACTAAAAGACCAGCCATAATGAAATGGTATAAAAATATTTAGGTACTTTCCGTTATCGGGGCAACACTTTAAATGCGGTTACTGAGCTCCGAATCCAGTGTCAAGCCATGTATTTTTTATGTTAATCTTAGGTATGTGTAAAATGTAGAAGTTACAGCTTCTTTTTTTTTTAAATATTATCCATTTAATTATTTTACATACACCTGTTAAGATTAATATCAAAAATACATGGTTTGACACTGGATTTGGAGCTCAGCAACCTCATTTAAAGTGTTTGCCCGGTAACAGAATAGTAAAAAAAAACAAATGAATGTTGTCAATGAGATGCAAATATAGATAGTAGTATAGCATTACTAACTTAATGATAAACATCAGTGATATGAGAAACATGCATTGTTTCCTAATAATTGAAAATGGACTTATTCATGTTGTCAAGGAAACACTTTCTTTGTACTGTCTGCCAGTTAAAAAAAAAAAAAAGCACGTTCTCAGGTAACAGCAATAAAATGGACAAGTACCTATAGTTTGTAAGGGCTTTTTTTTTCCATTCTGTACAAAATACATGTCCGTATTTTAAAATATGGCGAACAGACATCCTGTAGTTGTGTTTACAAAGGCACCAGAGTCTAGCTACATAACAAGGTTGATGCCATATTTGCAGTTTGTAGTTTGGCAGGCTGAAATACCCTCCCGCTGTTCTTAACTGCAGCTCCACTATACTGTGCCAGTAGTCACAACATGTACCTTATGTGTTACTCTGATTTAAAACACTATAAAAACATTGCTTTTTAATAACTAAATGTGCTATCCACATTTAAAAAGAAGAAACTGGTTGAAACTAAATTATTTAAATTAAGCCAGTGAGTTGACTCGGGAAGGGAGTGACAGAGGCTTGGCACAGAGGTGTGGTGTGTGACAGCCAATCAGATCATGACTTGAGAACTGCATGAATGAAATTTAAAGTACGACACTTTAAAGGGAGATAGTTCATTTTATTCAATTAATGTGAACATATTATGACTATTTAAAAAAAAAAAAACATGTTATCCGAATTTGATGTATTTCTTTATTTTTTACTTTCTGTTTTTGTAACGTATAGGGGCAACACTTTCAACATGATTGTTCAGCTGTAATGTAGTATCTTAGCACATCTGTTAACCAGATGTGTGTAAAATTTAAAAATAACTTCAATTTTTTTAAAATGTATTATTAAAACAAATAATTTTTACAGATATGTGGTTAACAAGACATGTTAAGGAACTGGATTACAGCTGAACAATCGCGTTGAAAGTGTTACTCAGATAACAGAAAAGTACCAATATTTAATAATAGGTAATAAAATAGAAAACAGGAGAATACTTAATATTTAGTTACAATAAACATCCAAGTTTCTGCCACAGTAAATATAAAGAATAACATAGTTGGACAAAATCTCGCAGACACAGAAAAAAAATACTACACTAATCTCAGTGTATTATTCCTAACTGAACTAAAGATAAACTGTCCCTCGTTGACTCACTTAGTATCGCAAGGCAAGATATGCTGCTAAGGTGCTCACTTCCACAAGGCAAGATGAGATACTACACATTGACTGAACTGTACAACTAACAACTGAACTAAACTGAACTAACTGTCATAACTGACATAGATCTTTTATATCAGGTTCCAAAGAAAAAGAAAAACAAACTGCTGCTGCCAGAGTTCTGTCCTTCAGTTAGTTATAGAATGGCATCACATCTAGTCACCTGACTCTGGCACAATACACATTCAAAACTCTGTTAAGATTCTGTTGCAGCACTTTTTTTAACATAAGCAACTTTTACAAATACATTTTTAATACAAGAATCTGTACAAATCAATGTGACAGTCAAATGACATAACTTCAGCCAGCCATGCTGGCATATGACACACATGCACACTCTTACTTCTCCTGGTACAGCTGGAAATACCTCCCAATATCACACTGCTTATAAACAGGCAATCAAGATGTCTCTGCTTTATATTGTTATGTCTATGTTATGTCTATGTCTGAGCCTATCACCCACCTCTTTGCATACAATATGCATTCTTAAACTTGCAAGGGTTTTACCTAGTTGTAATATATTCTGACTAAATCATAAATGTGTGTGTGTGTGTGTGTGTGTGTGTGTGTGTGTGTGTATGTATGTATGTGTGTGTGTGTGTGTGTGTGTGTGTGTGAATGAGTGCATGTTTATAGTTGCTGTTTAACTGTCGTATTTACAGACTGCTATATGTCGGCCATGGCTATGGTTTAATCCCATCCCTGGGGCTGAGATTGAGATTGATCCACTTGAGTCAGTGTGTACCCTAGTAAACAAATCTTTATTAAAATAACAAAATGAAATCAAAATGTTTTATATATATATATATATATATAAACACACACACACACACACATATATATAACTATATATGGGTCTACTTTGAAAGACTGAAATACCAAATAACCGGCTTACATAAAACCGAGACCAAAAACCCAAAGTTTCATTTCAGTGAAATAGAAGACTGAACATTTAAAATGCTGACTCTCCAAGCTGAGCAGAGCAGGAAATCTGCTCAGTTCCGCACTGTAATAGTGTTTGCAATGAATATTCATGCTGGTGCTATAACTACCGTCATGAATATTCAGTGAGATATTTTTGACTGTGCGGGTACTGGTTGGAGGGCAGGGTGTAGGTGAGGTCGGGTACGATGTAGCATCTTTTACTGTTGCTATAATGTTTGTGGTTAGTGTGTTAATTGTACTTCCTGAAACATGTTCATTATGTTTTGACTTGTGTTCAGTAACTATTAGGAAAATTTACTGACATAGCATAATATTTATAATGAATGCCTTATCAGTTATCTCATAATATGCAGAAGTGGTGCAGTTGGTTTTATAAATGTTCAAATAAGTGGAAGTCAGTTAAATGGCCTTTCAGGATTCTGAATTTTTCATCCATTACTTGGTATTTCGGTCTTGTAAAGTAGACCCATATATACCTATATGCACTGTGTTTAGTCTTGTATCTCACTTGGATGGCGGAGATTGTTAAAATATAGTGCATAACATATGAAACTTTATTTGGTTCTGTGTCCCAGTTCTAGCTTGAAGCAGGAAGGTCAAGAGTTTGAGATCCCCAAAGGTTGATATTTTTGTTTAACATATGCTATTTGTATATACATTAGTCTGTATCACAATATAAGTGCAACTGCATCACACCTTACAGTTTACTGATTCATCATTGCCTCTGTTGTTGTTGTGTATTTTGGCTTTTCCTGGTTAGGGGTCGCCACAGCGGAACTCCGGTCCGCTAATGATTGGTAGTTGCTTTTTATGTGCCGGGTTACCGGCCCTGACGCACAACCTTCAACGAAGGTACACCCATTCACGCATGTCTCCACGCAGAAGACGCTCTAGCTGAGAATCAAACCAGACAGTGTCTTACTGTGAGGCGACAATGCTACTGCAGCACCACCACCGTGGGTTCATCATTGCCTCTGTAACACAACTAATGTTAAGGATAGCTTTACTTACTATGTTTATGATGCTTGGTGATGATTTCTTCATTTTTTGTTGTTGTATTTTGTCTTGTGCCTGGGCTGTGCATGAAAATGGTCCTTCTTGGATCACACCATCAAACTAAAATCTATGTAAACTAGTGATCGAACTAAAAAAACTGCCAAGCACTCCAGGTTAAATGCTTTGATACTTCAGATGTCGTAATGTACATAAGCAATGCAGTATTTGTAGGTGTGAAGAAACTGGACACTGCTATTTGTACTGGCATGTCTGGCTGAGGTTTTGTATATGATTTCAGATTGTTCTGTGTAATATATGCCAACATGACTAGCTATGGTATTGTAAGTGAATTTTTACATGTTGACTTATAATCTGTTTGTACAGAATGTTTTAAACACTTTACAGTGTCCTTTTTTGCATTTCTAACTGCGTATGTTTGTGAAGAGAGATTCTAAAGGCAAACTGTGTCAGATTCAGCTGATCAGCAGATGATGTCATCAGAATGTTGACAGTTGTGTTACTGGCAGAAGCTGAAAAACAGGAAGGACCTTTTAGAAAAACAGCTGTTGGCTGACTTTCAAAATATGAAATGAAAATTAGAACTGGCACAGTTGGAAGGCCAGTCTATAAAAGAGCCTGCTGAAGTCAGTTGCCAGTTGTCAGAAGTCAGTTGCGAGTTATTCACAGTTGTACTGTGCAGTGGATAACCAGAAGGACTCGTTAAGAACAGTAAGCCTGCCTTTCCTCTGTTGTAGTAATTTAGTTTAGATCAGGGACAGTATGTGACTAATCAGACCAGTTAAGAATTTTTCTAAATGCTGGATTTCTATCCTACATTATTGATTTCATTTTCCTGGTGATTGAGTTCTGTTTGTTTATTTAAAATTACTGTTTTATATTTTTAATAATTTTACTCAATATTAAATATTTTTATTAACTTACACTGTGGCTGGACAATCAATGTTTTCCTTTAGTGATCTGAGAGTGCTTATACTTGCTTTGATAATTCCCAGGGCCACTCCAAGAGCATGGCTGCTTAGGTCATTTACTACTATTTGTTTTAATATTTAATTTTCATAATTGGACACCCCTTTGGAAGGGCATGAAGACACTCTGATTGTTGGCAGCATTACCATATTATTTTTGGGAAGGGACACAGCTGGAAATCTGTCAGACATTCCCAGAAGTGTTTGGATGTGTGAGATTTTAAGTGCAAGTGTGTCAGTGGTCATAAACTGGGACACATTGCTATGAAATGTGTAATAATGAGTTATATTAAGGGTGGACAGAAGTATACAGGCCAGTTAGAGGATTTAGAGCATGTTCCTGTTGTGCTCTTAGGGGAAAACTGTGAAATATTATGCTTGTTTAAGTGACAGTCTCACATTGTTGTCAGTAGTAAGGATTGAAGCTTAGTTACTGGCCAAGGACAGTAAGGGACGTCACATTATTTGCTGGCAGTTCAGGGGGATAGTATACGGTCATTACAGTAGGACTACTTTATAATTTGAGAGGATTTCAGATGTCCTTGTAGTGGACAGCTTTCAGTCAGCATGCATGATATATTTAAGGGATTAAACTATTGAATTTCCTGTTGTCCAAAAATTCCTACTGAGTAGTGAAAGTCCTACTCCCCCAAATGAAGACCTTTACTCTGATCATAGCTCTCAACAGATCAAGGACAAATCTCAAATGAATCAAGGAAGGACAAACCCAGAAATAATCAGGGGAAATTAGGGACACCTTTAAAATATTAGCACTATTAACTTGAGACATTGACAGAGTAAGAGAACATGAATTAAAATACATTTATAACTCTAATTACTATCATTATTTATCAAGTGCAATTCACCACCTTTTCTCCAACAGTCCCCAGTTTTAAGGAGGATTAAGAAGGACAGACTTAAAACTAGGGTCAAAATGAGGGATGTCCCTAAAAATCAGGAACAGTTGAAAAATATGATTCTTCTTCTTTCGTCTTTTCCCGGTTAGGGGTCGGCACAGCGTATCACCTGTCCACTCATGATTGGCAGTGGAGTTTTATGGTGTCGAGTTGCCAGCCCAGCACTCAACCTTCCACAGGAGACACACACACACACACACACACACACACACACACACACACACACACACACACACACACACACACACACACACACTCATGCCTAGGGCCAATTTAGAGTGTCCAATCCACCACCGTCTTTGGGATGTGGGAGGAAACCAGAGCACCTGGAGGAAACCCACGTGACCACAGGGAGAACATGCAGACTCCGCACAGAAGGCACCCCAGCCAAGGATCAAACTGGAGAACCTCTTGCTGTGAGGCGGCAATGCTAACCGCTGCACCACTGTAGCCGCCCTAGTTGAAAAATATGATTTGGATCTCAAAATGCAATATTTTTATAATTACAATTAACAAGTACAGTACATATTTGTATTCACATTTTATCATGAAATATCACCATGCCTACTGTCAAATAATTTTCACTGGAGACAGGCTAGATCCACCAAGCTTTGTCCACATTTTGAATACTAGCCAAAGCATTGGTGCAGGATATGAAACAGTACAGAAATAAATGAGTTCTGTAAATGGAATGGACATTTATTACACAGTACACAGAATAAACCAATTTATCACTCCTTTAGCATGTTGACTTCATCTGTTAGAGTGGATATTAATAAATAATTTAAAGGAAAATAAATGCAGTACGGAAAACTGCTACATAAATTTTGCTTTACAAACATGAGCAGTGAATACTTTAAAACATCATAACAGCTTATTGATGATACAACTGTACACATATATTTAAATCTAATGAGCACTTTTTAACAATTTAATGGAGCAGTTCTTAATTTTATGTATGTCTGTCCAAAACAACCTTAAAAATGCTTTGCATTTTAACTTCCTTTACCAAGCAGATGAGTATTTATTTTAAAAAAAAAGAGCACTGAACCAGTTTTTGTTGAAGTTCCTCTTACAAGCTGCACATGGGATTCTTTTATTTTTTGGTCATGAGGATTTGTAAAATGATCGATAAGCAGACTTGACATAAAACACAGGTGATGCCAGCAGGTATTGGAATCCAGTACTCAACACTTATGAGTTGCAGATTATTCTTGGGGTGACCCCATGAGGAGCCACCACTATTCATGGAATTTCCTAGGCAAGGAAGGGAAATGGAAGTAAATTGCCAAGAATTGTTCCTGTAACACACACACCTTACAGACAGTTTGGAAGGTGCCAATCTGCCAACTACATGACTTTGGAATGTTGGAGGAAAACACAGTACCTTGAGAAAGCCCAAAAAGCACAGGGTGGGCATGCAGACTCTGCACAGAAGGCATCCCCAACTGGGACCCAAACTGGAGAAACTCTTGCTGTGAAAAAACAGTACTGTGCACTGTCCCACTCTGCTGCCAAAGTACTGTGATACAGATTGGCAATACAAGTTGATTACTTTCAATATTTCTTTAATGACAGAATGAGGAAAAATAAAGTGGCACAAGGAAGGGAGGTCAGAAAATGGAATAAAAAATAAAGCTGAAGTCAAATTGGTACCCAGGGATCAAATGTATGAGTATGCAAACCACAATAAGTAGTCAAGCAGAACATGTCTGGGACCTGACTGGGGTAGTGACTTGTACAGTCTATAGAAGAGAATTCTGAGGTTTGAAAGTAAATAACCCAAAGACAACTGCTACTGGCATCAATATGATACTCTTACAGGAACACTTCAAATGACAAATTTAGGTGTCGGCCTTGAAAACCTTAGCCAAATACATGAGAATTTAGAAGAAACAAAACTGTGCATTATGCCATAAGAGCCTACGCTTTGAAGAAGGAAGCTAAGTCAGTCTGAAAGAGAGAGAGAAAGAGGACTGATGCTAAAACCTGTGTAGAAGTACAACGACTGTTGCTGTGAGGGTTAATCCTCCATTTATTTATTTAATCTTGGAAGTACAACAAGAGTAGTGACAGAATTCTGCATAAAAGGTACTCCAAAGGTAACATAATAAACATGTAACACAAGGGGTAGTTTATATCCGTAACATAGGGGATCGGATCTGCGTTTGCAACCATATTACGTGTTCGAGACATGGGTGCCATAAAATTTGCTTAAAAGGTAAATCTTGACATCTGTGGTGAGAACACAATATGTAGTAATGATTAGTGACCTGACTGTGACACTCTGTAGTGTATGGGGCTTTATCTGATCCATGATCAAAAGGTTACAGTAAAAAAATGGAATACCCTTAGAGAGTACTGGCAAACAGACAGCAGCAGCACATTTATCAGCTTATTTTTAAGTTGAACTCAGGGACAGTTCATAGGCAGGCACAGCAGGTATAACTATCTTGTTTTCTTCCTTTTTGATAAATGTGGCACATTGCAAGTATTTGTTTCCTATCTTAATATGTAATATTAACAGCACTTAGGAAAGTGCTTAACAATTGCTAAGCACCTTTCCATGCATTGCTAATATTAGTTCTCACACTAGAATAGTACTTTATTAGCTTGTCTTTCTCTTGATATTGGAGCATAACCACAATGTTCCATGCACCACAAATGGATTCACTGCACATAAATAATTTTTAATGCAATACATTTGTGGTATACAGAACAAATGTAGTGCACTTGTGACTTTAGGAAATTTATTAGACATATCGTATGTACATAGGTTTTATGTGAGTATTTAAGTTCATGGTAATAAATCTGATGCCATAATCATATGATATCAACTATGAAATAAGAGCATTTGACCTTACTTATTGTAAGAAGACCTGCACTTCTAAGGTCCAGTTCTAACCATTAAAGTAGTAACTGCACAGTCATATGATATTTAATAGCCATAGTGCAGAAATCATACACAAATGAAGGGCACCAGTTCAAAAGCATCTACAAAACTGAGCTGTGCATTCTAATGTATGAAGTGACATCATTATTACTGACATTGCATACTAACCTAAGAACCTCTATTTGCTTCACAATTTAAAGAGATCTAAATTGTGAACTGATTAATAGATGTATGAGCCAAAACAGATCACAAGACAGTTCCTGGGTTTCCAAGAAATTTTACAAGACATTTGACAGCAGACATGCAGAATTTAAAAGGCAACACCCAAAGATGTTCAAAGATGAGTTGTGCATGTACAGCAGGTACAGCTCATGCTGCTTCTACTACACGCACTGTCCACAGCACGTGTTCGTACTACATGCACTGTCCACAGCACGTGTTCGTACTACATGCACTGTCCACAGCACGTGTTCGTACTTCATGCGCTGTCCACAGCACGTGTTCGTACTTCATGCGCTGTCCACAGCACGTGTTCGTACTACATGCGCTGTCCACAGCACGTGTTCGTACTACATGCGCTGTCCACAGCACGTGTTCGTACTACATGCGCTGTCCACAGCACGTGTTCGTACTACATGCGCTGTCCACAGCACGTGTTTGTACTACATGCGCTGTCCACAGCACGTGTTTGTACTACATGCGCTGTCCACAGCACGTGTTCGTACTACATGCGCTGTCCACAGCACGTGTTCGTACTACATGCGCTGTCCAGAGCACGTGTTCGTACTACATGCGCTGTCCAGAGCACGTGTTCGTACTACATGCGCTGTCCACAGCACGTGTTCGTACTACATGCGCTGTCCACAGCACGTGTTCGTACTACATGCGCTGTCCACAGCACGTGTTCGTACTACATGCGCTGTCCACAGCACGTGTTCGTACTACATGCACTGTCCACAGCACGTGTTCGTACTACATGCACTGTCCACAGCACGTGTTCGTACTACATGCACTGTCCTCAGCACGTGTTCGTACTACATGCGCTGTCCACAGCACGTGTTCGTACTACATGCACTGTCCACAGCACGTGTTCATCTGTTCTACTCAAACTCCTTAACCATATACTAGAATGAAACTCACTGAGTCATTACAGCACAGCTATATTTCCATATATACTAAGCGAACAATGGAATACTATGCAAGTTACTTTACTGCTGCTCTGCCAATCAAATCAAACCACCAATGGAATACTATGCAGGTTATTGCAGAGCTGCTCTGCCAATCATTTCAAGCCACCAACGAATCAACAGCTTTGTTCCTTCTATAAAACAAATTTCTTATTCCCAAAGCAGAGTCCTCTCTTTGTCTTTATTAGAAACACTGCATGTTACCATGTTATCTCGAGTGCTTTAAACAGTTAATAAATGTTGAGGTTTTTTTTTTTTTTTTTTGCATTCAGTTATGGTTGGTTTTAGAGATGACATTTTTTTTTTAAGAATTAATCAGTGCTATTTTTGCATTTGTTCATTGTTGATCATTTTTAAATCCATTCAAACATGAAATGAAATCAGGAACTCCATTACATATACTACCTCCTCCTTCTCATCTTCTTATCGCCCATCCTAAATGTTTATGCTCTCCTCCCTTGTTTATCCCCTTTATTTTTAACCTACACTACCTTCCTAGATATACTTTATCTCTACCCTACTTATCCTCTTTCGCCAATAGTCTACCTCATCTCTCTAAACACCTCTACTTTACATCCAAAACGCACAACTAACTTTCAAGTTATACTCTATTTCTAGTCCTTACAGTTGCATCTGCCTTAATAATGTGCATATCAAAAAATGCATCCACCCTTCTCCATTTATGTAATCTGGTACCAATTTACTTAACACTGAAAAAGTTGTTTTTGTAGATCCAGACATGTAGTTTACTTAGTATTTAAGTTTTTGTTGTTCAATATTTATTTTTGAATTTACCTATCCATTCTCTCTAGTTACCTGCACTCTGTAATACTGTATTACGAAATGTATATTTTTAGCTATTATCTTACTCTCATTTGCAACATTTTACTTCCTCGTATGCGTTATTATTTATCCTACTGATACATACAACTATTTTACTACTACATGGATAATTTCTCCCCAGGACTCTGCTGAAAAGGGCTATGTTCAGGATGTCTATCCTGGTGAATAAACTGCAAAAAAAAAAATAATAATAAATTCTAAGCTGGTTTCCTGCCTTTCCTGTAACTAGTCTAGATCAGATAAAGATTTGCTGTATCCAGGACTGTTTGTAAGCTTCTGAGCCCCCCAAGCCTTTCTGTGTTGGAGGGAAGCCTTCTAGCTTATCAGTGAGAGCGGGATGCACTAAGTAGCCTATCTACCACAAGAGGAGTGGTTTCTGGCCCAGAAATTTTATTTTATTTTTATTTTATTTTATTTGCAGTTGTTTAACCAAAATAGTCCATTGGGCCATAATAACCCGTTTTCAATTGAGTCCTGGGGAGAAAAGCTCCAAACACAGATTACACAAAGATTACAGTGATTTACATTTTAACATTTTCTGGTTATAAGACAGAACAAAAAATACTGAGGTTACAATCAAAAAATAAAAAAGGAGAACATTGCCTTAGTAGGATTAAAAATAGTAGTTAGACGCAGTAGGCTTAGAAATTGCTAGATGTAAATAAGAAGTTGTTTACTAGATGCAAATATGAATTTGCTATTTGGAATTAAAGAGATTGAAGACTGTAGGAAGTGGAGAATAGGTTATGTTTATTGGCGATTTGGGCAGTTTTTCCATCTCTCTCAACTGTCTGGTTTAAAAGACAGGGTTTGCACTCATTTCCCGCCTTTCCTGTAACTAGTCTAGTCCAGATACAGACTTGCTGTATCCCGGACTGTTTGTAAGCTCCTGAGCACTGCCAAAGTCTGCTCTTCAATTTGCCCCTTAGATCTACTAGTTCTCTCCTCTCCTGGACTTATACTAGCTTATTAGTCTAGCACTTTACGAAACTTCTTGCAACAATTATTGCAGCACACAAAAGTGCTACCAGCACTAAATGTTTTACAAGGAAACAGATCTAGTACTTATTATCAATGCCCACCCCTCCACGCATGTCTAAAGGTCAGTTCCCTGTGCTTTCTCCTATTAACCAGGTGAACTTGGACATCCTGAGGCAATGTAGTAACTGCCTCATGTACACCTACAACCCTCTCTTCTTACCTCCCAACACTCAGACTTGTGAAAGATGCACTTAAATATCCAAATTGGAAGCCACGCACTCTCCACCCAAGACCGGAACAGCTGGTCAAGAGAAGAAGGTCAACACTTGCACCACACCACGTGGAACACATAGCCCTGCTTTTACATAAAAGCACAAACCACACACCCACTTTCACAGAGGCTCTCAATACAAATCTACCCAAGCAGCAGAGACCTCCACGGCAGAAATGCACTCGACCATCACAAGAAAACACTAATCATGAGACACATAACTCTCCTAAACTGTGTGCCACTCAACCAAAGCCACTAAGGCAAAACAGCATGCCCAACACACTAGTCATAGGTGACTTGATAGTGAGGCACACTGATGTCCCACTCACTAGTTTAAATAACAGTCAGCTGCCTGTCAGGTGCCAGAATTTGTCACATAGCACACACACTCAGGTCCCTCAACAACAGGTACAACTATGACTCTTGTCATTGTACATGTGGGTGTGAATGATCTGAGACGTATCTCCCTGGATTACATGAAAAGAGACATGGAGGAGCTCTAGGACTATGTAGCCCAGGTGGGTATGACCCTAGCCCTGAGCAGCATCCTACCATCACCCAGAATGATACCACAGCACAAGCAGAAACTGATTGATTTCAACAATTGGCTAAGTTTCTGGTGTCATTCTAAGGGAATCCAGTATCTGTCTAACTGAGATGACATGACAGTCAGACCTTGATGCTTTGGCAGAGATGGCCCGCATCTGTCACCCCTGGGCTTCTGGATACTGGCCAAGGCTCTTGCCACCCCTATAGTGCCTTTTTAAAGTGGTGTTCCAAAGACCAAATTACCACCATAACAGCTACAAACAAATGCAATCTGAGGGTCATGCTGCTCAACGCTAGAAGTCTAAATCTCAAAATGCACTCTAGTGAAGCACTCCTTAAAATGGAGAACATCAACATTTGTGCTGTAACAGAGATCTTGATCAAGGCAGCAGAAAGCACCCCCTGCATTACCAGGCTATAACGCATTCCATACCTTTCGGCACCAAAACGTGGACCGAAGCTCCAAAGGCAGTGATGTTTCCATATTCATAATTCAGACTGGTAGCCCACCATAACGCATCAGAGATACTTCAGGTGCAGCTAACATTGGGCAAAACAGCGATTCAGGTCATAGCCTGCTATAGGTCCCAGACCATGTCTCAAGACTCACAATCCACATTCCTAAGCACCCTGGAGAATATTAGGGTCCAACCTAACACTCTCTTATTAGGCAACTTCAACTACCCCTCCATTAACTGGGAAAACTACTCATGTACCAATACACTTGCCCAACATTTCCTGAAGTTCATTAATTACAATGGCCTGGACTAGCTCATTCTTAACTAGATGTAGCAACATCCTTGACCTGGCCATTACTAACCAGGGTGACCGTTGCTCTACACCAATAGTCAGCTCCTCTCTGGTTAGATCTGACCACAAACTAATAACCTTGGAAATCTACATCCTTCCCACCCTCCCCCTGCAAAGGTAACCACCATGAAAAACTTCTCCAAAGCTAACTTTGGGCTCCTAAAAACAGAGGTGGCTAACTTCACAGCACTCATGCAAATGGAGAATAGTTATATGACAGCTGAATCATACACCAATGCACTGTACGAACACGTACACAAATGCATGGATCTCGCCATACCCAACAGAACCAAGACACTCTCCTCCAAAAAAGGAAGCCAATCTGGTGGTCCCCTGCCATAAATATATTCTGCAACAGAAGGAGAAAACTGATGTGGAATAATGTGAAGTCCCAAGACTGGAAAAACTCCCTTATTGGCCTCAACAAAAAGTTGAGATCCCTCATCAAATCCTCTAAAGCTAGTTATGAAAAGAGAATTGCAGAAGATAGTAAAGACAACCACAAGGCCTTCTATAGTTATGTAAAGAATCTCCATGGCAATACCCAGATTTGCTCTAAGCTACTGCACAATGGTACCTCCTATACAGAGCCAACAGATACTGCCT
Source organism: Protopterus annectens (assembly GCF_019279795.1). Lineage (NCBI taxonomy): Eukaryota > Metazoa > Chordata > Ceratodontiformes > Protopteridae > Protopterus > Protopterus annectens. The sequence goes on from NC_056744.1 coordinate 1,534,004,582, forward strand.
GTATACTGGCTGACAGATTCAGTGCCAACTTTCCCTCTCAAAGGACCAATCACAATACCAGTAGATTGCCAGGCTCCCAGTATTACTGCTGCACAGGAAAAAACAGCACTGTCCAAGGCAAAGAATACAGCTTATATGGGACCTGACAATATCCCTGGCTGTGTTATACATGAACTACATGGTGAACTGGCATCTCACCTGTATGCCCTATTCAATCACAGCCTCACCTCTGGCTTTGTCCCTACTGAATGGTGCACTGCTACAGTCATCCCTCTCCACAAAGGAGGAGCCACTATAGACCCTGGGAACTATTGCCCCATTAGCCTGATGAGCCTGATATGCAAAGGTATGGAACACATCATCATAGACCTAATAAACAAGGATACAGGGAATCTCCAAACTCTGGATCCCACACAGTTTGGTTTTGTGAAGGGTAGATCATGCCTGGTCGACTTCTTTGAGTCAGTCACCAGAGCTGTGGATGAAGGCAAGGTAGTTCATGCAGCCTACCTTGATCTGGCCAAGGCTTTTGATGCCATTCCCCACTCAGGAATCATAGAAAAACTCACTAAGCTAGGCATCAACCCCTATATCCCTAGGTGGGTTGCAAACTGGCTCACAGATAGAACCCACAGTATAAAAGTAGCTGACTCAAAGTCAGACTGCCGACTAGTCACGAGTGGAGTCTCACAGGGTTCAGTCCTGGGTCCCCTCTTGTTTGGTATCTACTTCTCGGAAGTCCAAGTCAACACCAGGGGATTCTGGCTGACAAAGTTCGCAGACAATTGCAAATTGGGAGCTATTATTAACTCCCCAAGTGATGTTGACATCCTACAGAATGGCCTTACTGACACCAACGACTGGTGTCAGAACCATGGCCTTAAGCTCAATGCCAAGAAATGTGTCATCATCCCCGTTGGTAAAAACCCGGCTCCCATGAATTACCACAATGATGGTAGTCCACTAAACAAAGAAGGTGTTATAAGAGATCCGGGAACACAGGTTGACAGCAACCTCTCTTTTGATCACCACATTGCCACTGTGGTCACAAAGTCCTTCTATGTGGCACATCTCATTACTAAGGGTTTTGCATCCAGGAAGAAAAAGGTCATTGTCTCCCTCTACTCTTCCCACATTCATTAAGTACAATGCCCCATTTGGCACGCACCTCACTAGATGCCTGCAACAACTGCAAAGGCTGCAAAGTACCAAAGTACCACGCAAAGAGGATCCTAGGCCTTAAACACTTGTCCTATATGGACAGACTCAAAAAAGTCCAACTATTATCTGTCTCATATCACCTACTTAGAGGCGATCTCTGCTTAACTTACAAAGCCATGTCTGACCCAGCTCTGTTAGAAATGCTACATCTAAAGAAATCCCAATCCCTCCACACCACACAATCCAGAGACCTCAACCTCATTACCACAATTAACAGAACATGCTGGAAGGACAGGTTCATAACCCAGAGACTGCCCATGCTATGGAATACACTTCCCATACATGTCAAGCAGAGCACCTTGCTGACCCTCTTCAACAGAAATCTTGATGAGTGGATGGGAAACAGAAAATTCACAATGGAGATAATTCCAGTGGCTCTACTCGACAGAGGAACTGGGAACTAAGGTCAGGTGGCACTACACCAAGGTAATCCTATGGCTAGGCTTGTAAAGGTCACAGGGCCATTAGCCTAGTACACACCTATGAACAACGGGATTATTTTATTTATTTATTTTACATTTGTTGACTGGGAAAGTCCGACTGTTACGAGGTCCATTTACAGCGGAGTCCCGGGGAGAAAAGCTCCACAATTAAACAATATGCACAGTGGTATTTTTACAATCCAAGATATTTCATACAAGAAGAACACATTTACAATGGTTTGTTCAAGCAAGCTTAATTTATGCATATTAGGCCCTGAAAGGCAGTTTAATACATTTTGAGAGAATAAAACTCCACTGTAACAATACAGTCAGCAGAGACATCACATAAGACAGTATAAATTGACAATATTTTGTGCTAAGCAAGTTTAATGTATCCAGAGGTAGGCCCTGTATGGCAGTTTTGAGGAGTTCTTAGTACTGTAATATAGAGACAGTAAGCAGAGTATAGAGGAGAGCAGGAAACCACTTATGTAATATTATTAAATGCTCAACTTCTCTGTCCTTTTCCTCCCTATACTGTCCCTGCTATGAATAAACAACAACACAGCATTTAAAAATATTTTAAATTGACTAGAACAGTACCTTACTGTACTGTGGTGATTTCACTTTCAAAAAACTTTTATCCCACCCTTGCTGCAGTCTCCAATTCATTGATGTCATCAAGGCGACTGAATACAGGTAGTTTTCTGGCCAGCTGCCTCCCCAATCTGACATCACCATGACTGTCCTAAAAACCCACCCATGCTGTGATGTCACAGTTCCCTCCGAAAGGGTCTAGGTAGAGGCCTGTGTAGAAGTAGCACTGGGCATCAAGGACTGTGAAAGTGGCTCACTGAATTCCGGAGAACTGACGACCTGCTCAGTGGTAGTGTCGTCGGAAGGCTTAGCCTTGTGTGGTCTGTCTTTATCTTTATCCCTATGTTTTTTTCGGAATGTCTACAGAAGGTTGGCTGACAGACGCCATACTGGAATGTGAAAACGAAAGACAAAAATACCAGTCTACAAAAAGAGCTTTACGACAAATGGTTCTCGTGTTAAAGAGGGCAGAGAACTGGCAATGGGGGACGTTGTGGTCTGGGCCTAAACAAGTGATGCAGTAAGAATGGAAGCCTCAGTGTGGGATCTGCTTTCCACAGGCGAGACAATTGTTAACTTTTTCGGGCATCAGTTATTGCAAGATAAAAGGGTCCCCAACAGGATACTTAGCTTTAGACGTTTTCAGCTGTAAATCGAGCTCTGGCGGAGACCGAAGGGCACACTTGCAAACTGCTTCTGCTACAGCTTCCATGGCAAGAAAGACTGATGTAATGGTGTCGGCTGCCTTGCTTTATAGCACTGATGACCTGACATCAGTCACAAGCGACTGCAGCTGATGCAAAAAGCTTTTACTCTGCTATTCGGGCCGGCTGAGGGCTACCACAGCAAGTATAACCCACAGGTGATGACTGTAACAGGGAAACACAAAGAACATCAAGGAAACAGTACATGAGTCAAGTCACCTGCTGTGAGCTATCAATCACAGCAGGTAACAGCTCAAATTATCCTTAGCACTTTGACAGCTAGGGAAGTTAGGTGTGAAGGGGGATGGGAGATGTCAAAGTAGTACAATTCAGATTTCACAAAAAAAATGCAGTTTAGCCATTCTAAAATAAGGAGCAGTAAAAAGCACTTTGAAAGTCTGTTCTGTGGCATTTACACTGTTTGTGTTTTATGTAGTCATTGAACGGCATGAAATGTTACTTAAACCTGATTGAAAGACAGCAGTGTATGCATGTAAAATCAATGCAATGACAGGAGCTTTAGGACAAAAGAGGCCTGCGTGATGTAACTTTTAACAGACGAGAACTTTGGGATACCTACAGGCAGACTAAACAATCAGAATTACTTCAAGATGCCAGACACCATGTGGTCAGACTCAGAAATTATGTATAAAAATATTTAAAAACCTGTAAATAGTCCCAGAGTGGTGCTAAAATGTAGGAAACACCAAACCATGATGAAATAAAAATAAACATGTTTTTTTTTTTTTTTTTGTCTGTGGGTGCGGTTCTCCTTTAAATGGTTCAGTAAAACTGGACAGGGAGAGGATATGCTCTCAAGCTTTGATGGTTTGGCTACGTTTTGTAAATTGGTCACATTACTAGGGTAGGGTCAAGCAAAATGTTCATCTGATAATCTGGCTGTTTCAGGATTGTCCTAGAATGTGATAAAAGGTCTTGGAAGGTTTTGACTTAGCTGTGGCCCCCAAAGAAAAGGACCTCCACTCTCCATCTTTTCTAGCCATCCCAGATCAGAAGCTTTCCTTCCAGCATCCTCCTCAGTTACTGAACTGCTAGCTCAGATAGAATCTCTCTCTCTTCCACTTGGTCGACACCCAAGGGGGCATTACAGAGGCGTAGATTTGACCCCTCTCCCTTGTTTCTTTCAACTAGTAATTCTTAGTTCCAATAGGCTGACACTAGTGGCAGACTGGAGTAAAACTACAAGAAGTTTGTATTCTAGTTTTATCAAGAGCACATTTTTAGCAAGAACGTTTCTAGCAACTCATTTCCCATTATTTCAGTATGGTTGTAAAAAGCAAGGGTGAGATTTATTACCACACCAATATATTTTTCAGTAGAGACCTGACTGATGTTCAGGGGTTTGTTAGTTGACTAGAACTACCACTTGCTAGGTTTGGTGCTGTCCTAAGTGACATAACTACAGTTTTAGCGACATTTACCATTACCTTGCTTTGTGAAATCCAGTGCAGAGTGCTGTAAAATCAGACTGTAAACTGCTGTGTAGTATTTTGGAAGAAGAATTCGAGTTATCTAGGCAGTTACAGACTGCCTGCATGTGTAGTTATATTTGGAGTGGGGGCAGATCATGTTTCAGACAATGTAAGAATAATAATAACAATAATAAAACAAATGGTTCAGAGGCCAAGCCTTGAGGATCACTACAATGAAGAACGCCTGGTAAGTATGAAAGTCTAACTTGAAAAACACTCCTATCTATTAAGGCTCCATCTCTCGTCGAGGGCCCATTATTCATATGGTTATAAAAATGCTATCTGTGGCAGAAGAGGAGACCGTCTCAGTGTGGAATCCATGCTGGCCATCAGTAAGTAGGGCATACTTGCTGGTCAATAATTTATGCAGAGATATTTGATAAAAACTATTATACTGATGAAACAAACTGGCTATATACCTGGCTATATACCTCATGTATTTGTAGAGAGGATGCAAAAAAATGTTTTGACAAACACATATGGTGACAATGTGATGGTACTCTTCAAGAAGAAAGGGACAGCTTAAATAGGTACGCCAGGGGTTTAGATACAAGTAGACCTTACATTCTGAATAAAGCCGGGTTTGATTTAGTCTGGTTACAGCCTTTTCTTTCACAAGTTATTTGTAGTAAATTATTAATACTTTCTGCATTTAAAAGTGGGATGTTGGATAAAAGAAAAAAGTGTTTCAGGTATAGTTAATGTTATTGTGGGGGTTATTTGCCTGTAGTTATGCTTTTGCGTGATAATTAAAGAAGGATATATTAGTAGTTGATAAACTGTGATGAGATTTATGTAATGCACATACAGTCAATTCTCTGACAGCTTAACAGACATACTATGGACTAGCTGCTAATGCAGTTTATTTGTCAGAAATGTTGATTTATCCATGTTACTTGCAAGTCTGCACTTTCTTCTGAGGTCTAAAAATGTATTTTGATGGTTACTGGCTATGGGTACATTTTTTTCACACTGCATAATTTTTGTTTAAGTAGGGATTTAATTTCAGGAGTAAACAGTAACCATACGGACAATTTGGGCTCTGGGTTCTTCTCTGTAAAGGGGTTTCCATTACAATGAAATTAAGGTGCAATAGCAGGCAGGTTATTCTTCCTGTTTTCTAATACTGCTTTAAATGACTAGACTGAGATTATGGCGCAATGATCACTAGTTTTATTCTGAAGAATGGATATTGTGGCTACAACTATGGGCTGCCCCCAGTGTGTCAACAGTCATATTCAGCAGCAGGTTGCATTAGAAGGCTGTTATTAACCACAAGTGTTTTTGACTTTTCTCTGCTGAAAAGGCACACAGAACAGGTCATTTAAAAAATGGCATTTACCATAAGCTGTGCTAATCACTTATGCAGCAGAGCAAGTTTAGGGTGAATTACCAAATGTCTGGCAATAACTGCAGTGAAATAATTTACATGGCATGGGAATCTCCTTCCCAAAGGACAGGCCAGGCAGCAGAGGTGCCTAGTGGTTCAGACTACTGCTAGGGTTCAAGTCTGAACATATTTTACTATTTAGTTTTCATGTTCTCCCAGTGTCTGTGTGGATTTCCTTCCAGCATTTGTTTCCTTCCACCTTCCAAAAAGTCTAGGTTATGTGCTCACCATAACTAGGCATCTGTGTTGTCCATTTTCATTCTTCTTCACTTATGGGTTTGGATCCAACTCGGCAGTATATTACAAACTTTGGATCCACCTCTCGATCTCCTTCATCCTACCCATAATACCCCACTCCATCTCCATTACCACAGAATGAGTTTGCTGCTCTATCACCTAATAATAAACAAAGAACAGAAACAGAAGATAGAAAAGACAGGGCTCAAACCTGGAACTGCAGGTTCCAAACACAATCCAAAAGGTTATTCCAGAAGAAAAAGGATTGGGGTTGGATGGGAGGGGAGTTGAGGAAGAATGAAAACGGACTACACAGATGCCTAGTTATGCTGAGTACCCACTTTAAATCTGATGTTGTCCTTTCCATTCTTCCTCACTTATGGGGCAGTGTCTCCAGCTATGACCACCTTGGGTGGACCTCATGGAAGGATATTCTGGAGTACTGCCGAACCAAAGGAGGCTCTATTCCTAGACACAATGTCCAATCTGTATTGTGAAACAAAGGTATGAGCCTTGGACCATGTGGCTTCTACACAAATGTCATCAAATAAAAGTTTCTGACCAACAAGGCTGCTGATGCAGCCATACACCTTGCTGAGTGAGCTCAGAGAGGTTTTGGCAACATCATACCTTCCAGGGAGTAAATCCATGAGATGCAGTCTATAATCCACTTAGCTAGGGAGACTTTAGAAACTGACTGGCCTAGGCAGCTTGGAGAGAAAGATGCAAAATGCTGGTCCCAATTTCTAAATTGTTTTGTCCTGTAGAGGTAAAAATGTCATTGCCTGTGTAAGTCAAGGAGGTGTAGCATGTACTTTCCTTCATTTACAAAATTTGGAAAGAATACTGGGAAGTGAATGGATCGGTTAATGTTGTTTTCAGAGGCTACATTAGGCAAAAGGAAAGGTTAGCTCACAGAGAAACTCTACCTTTGTGGAAAATAATGTAAGCAGTTTTTGCTGAAAGAATCTGGAGTTCAAAAGTTCCTTTAGCCAAAGTAGTAGCTACCAGGAAAACTGTCTTCCAAGACAGAAATCTTAGGTTGGGTTTTCTGAATTTTTAAAAGGTTTTTGTGGCAAACCTTCGAGTACTAAGATCCAAAGGAGATGAGGGATCCTTAATTGGAAGCCTTAGCAGAAAAATTCCTTTCATAAAAGCTTTACATACTGTAGAGGAAGCTAAGGAGAAAGACCTACTTCCTGTGTGAAAATCTGAAATTGCTGCCAAATGAAATTTAAGTATTGCGAAACTAGGACCACTTTTAAAATGAGTTGTCAAAAAAAGAAGAATATTCTAAACAGGTGCAGAAAAAGTATCAATGCCCTTATCTGCTGCCCAAATAGAGAACCTTTTCCACTTGCTTCTATAAACTTTTATGTAGAATCTGTTTCAGAAGCCAAGATAATGTCATGGACTGGGGAAGAAAGTCTGGACTATCTAATTATTACTGTAAATGGAGAAACCGTGATGTCAAGTTGAGGGCTTGAATGTTGGGTTGATGAATCTCCAGTGGGTGAGAGAAGATATCCTGAGTGGGTTCCAGTATCCATGGAGGACAATGAAGATGAGACCACAGAAAGGGGAACTATACTTATGGGCCCAGAACGGGGCAATGAGGATTACTGAGCTCTTCAGCCTGCTTCCTTTCTGCACAAATCTTGAATCAGGGGAAGAGGAGGGTAAGCATAAAGGAGACCCAAGGGCCAAAAGTGAATAGCATCTCTCACAGAGTCCCCCTGAGGGGAGGGGGATCATTGCAGAGCACTTGCTGCACTGGTACTTGAGAGGGGAGGCAATAGATTGCAACAAGCTAGACCCCAATGCCTGAAGATCATATTTGCTACCTAGAGAGCCCACTCATGAAGCGAGTGGATCTGCTTAGTTTGTCCGTAAGCACATTGGTTTTCCCCAGGAAGTGCCTTGCAAAAAGAAAGCAGTCTGATGAGATCACTCATTCCCACACTCGCATGGCCTCTCTGCAAAGGGGTAAAGATTGGGTTCTTTCTCATTTGTTATCAGTTTGAATTGAAATAGCCCCCAACGGAAGCGCATCTTGAAACACCTGCAATGCCAGAAGGACTGCTCTCATCTCTAGCTCAATACAACTCAGTCTCTTGGGGGAACCACAAGACTTGGATAGTTCTTCCCAAGAAATGCCTCCCCACCCCAGTTGAGAAGCGTCCATGGTCACTATGGCTACTGGGTTTGGTAATACAAATGGTCTGCCCAGAAAAAGATCATACGATTGTATCCATCAGTGAATGGTTCACTTGCAAATAGGGGTGAGCTTTACTTGAAAAGACAGGGGTTGATGTAGAATGGCCCACTGTACAGCCATGGTCCATTTTAGAACTTGCATAAAGAAGTGCACTAGAGGAAGTAGCACTATAGCAGCTGCCATTGACCCAAGAGCTTGAAGCACCAATCTTGCTAGGGGAGAAGAATGAAAGAATAGCCTGAACCTGATTTCTGATAGAAGTAATACGACGGATAGATAAAGATGCTTTCTGAGTAGAAGACTGCTCCTATGAATTCCAGGCTCTGAAATGGAGCAAGTTTTGATTTGACAAAATTTACTGTAATGTCCATGGAGTCAGAAATCTGGAGCAAAAAGTCCCTGGCATGCTGGAGTTGATGCTTGCATGGGGCAGTTAGAAGACAGTCACCTAAATATGGAAACACCTGGAATCCCTTCAGTCTCAAGTGAGCTGCAACTACTGCCATGAATTTGGTAATCACCCTGGGGATTGTAATGAGTCCAAAAGGCAGAGCTATGAAATGATAATGACCGGCTCCCAGCCAAAAGCAGAGATGCTTTCTGGATTGTGTATTTTGATATGATAGTACACATCCTGAAGATCTACAGAGCACATCCAAGCATCCTTGTGCAGAAAAGGTAGGATGGACTGAACTGTGACCATTCAGAACTTTGCCTTCTTTACAAACTGGTTCAATTTGCTTAGGGTCTCAGGTCCCCTGTTTTCTTTGGCACTAGAAGAAGTGGGAATAAGCTCCGAATCCTACTGTTCTGGTGGGACCTTCTGGTGGGACCTTCTGGATGACTCTTTTTTTCTAGCAGCTTTTGAATTTCTTGTGCTGCGGCCTTCCTCTGAATGGGTGGAATGTTGGTACATTTCTCCCTTTGACAATGAGGAAGAAGGGAAAATGGTATAAAATAGCCTCCAGATGTTATACTTGGCACCCATGAATCTTTTATGATGTTTGTCCAGGTGTTTAGGCACAAAAAGAATATACCCTTAACTGCCTCCAGAGAAGAACAGTTGGGCAGGCAGCACTTCAGAAGTGCTGCTAGAGGGCCTATCCGAAAAAGAATCTCTAAATCCCTGCTTTTGCAGACCTCCTCTGCCTCTAGGACGATATGTGCCATTAAAATTTCTCCCTCTGCCTCTGGAGGAATTTTCCCCATGCAAATCCTGGAATACACCCTGAGATTTGCAAAACCACATTTTCTTACAGCCTCTCTGAAGAAGGTACACTGAGCAGTAGAAAACTTGATCTGTACAGCAGACAGGGTCTTCAATCTTTTTTGCTGCAAGTAAATGTATTCTTTACTGATGGTACAAACAAGGAAGTGCCATTGAATAAGGCATTAATAAAAGTGGTCTTAAAAGGCTCCACAAAGTCGCATAATCACATTGAGGTATGTTTTCTTAATGCAATATCTGAACCGGCTGCTTGTGAGGTTCCTCAGCTGTATAAGAGATTAACCTCCTTGAAGCATTTGATATGGATAAAAAAACGAGTGGCCACCTGAGAGCATTTTGTGTGTGTTTTGAAGAATTGTGGATTAAAATCGTTTTCTTTGGATTCCATTTGGTCTGTTTATTTGCACCGTTTGACTGTTTTGCTCAGCTGGATCACACACCAGCAATTTTTTCCATTATATTTGTTGTGGCTGCACAGTATTTTTTCTGGTCAAGGTTTCTGGGTCTTCTGCATCTCGTTACCTGAGAGCATGTTCTCATGAAATCCTCAGCAGACATGGACTCAGAGAATATTTGAAAGTTTTTCAGTCAAATCTTTCTGAAGTCTAGTAAAGTGTGACAGATAGTTAAGTGACCTCAGTGCAAAGGTAACACAGCAAATACCTGCTTTCCAAATCAGTCCAATGCTCTAGACTCTATTGGGCAGATGGACAGTACAGCTCTAATCTTCTAGCTCTTTCTAAGTGGCTGCTTCCACCACCATATCATCAACTGGGACTCGTTTGCTGCAGTGAGATCTGTTTGCAGGTGGTGCCAAGAATTTATCGAGGTGCTTGAGAATGGGCTCAACAGTATCTGACTCCTTCCATGCCTGATATGAATCCAGGTCAACTAGTTATCCACCTGGGGGAGGGGGATTACCAAATATGTGGATGGGCCAGAACCACAACACCACCAATTCTACAGGAAAATAAGTTCTGGATGACCAACCACCCTTCTGTTTCAGGATCTATAGAATATCTCCAAAGGAGATGTCATCTGGTGGTGATTTGGGAGATCCTTCTCCTTCATCAAAATCGGTGTCTTCAGTGAGAGACTCCAGATGTGAAACCAGGTCAACTAGTTATCCACCTGGGGGAGGGAGGTTACCAAAGATGTGGATGGGCCAGAACCACAACACCACCAATTCTACAGGAAAATAAGTTCTGGAACCACCCTTCTGTTTCAGGATCTATAGAATATCTCCAAAGGAGATATCATCTGGTGGTCATCTGGGAGATCCTTCTCCTTCATCAAAATCGGTGTCTTCAGTGAGAGGCTCCAGAGGAAGTCTGTGTGTTTCCTTTTACACATACTCTTCCAAGGAACCTGCTCTTTGGGTTGTTCTGGAGAGGTGTCGGAAGAGGAGAAAAGCTCCTCAACTGGAGCAACCTGGAGGCCTGTTGGAACTGACTGTCCCTGTGAAATGAGCCTAATGGACTCAGCACTCAGAACTGATGGAAGTAAATGGGCAGGAATTGAAAGAAGAGAGGACAGTTCCCTGTGGAGAGAAAAGGCCCTTTCTACCACCTCAAAGGCCGAGAGCCTAGGAGAAGCCACAACCCGCCCCATGGAGACAAAGCTTTCTGCACTTTCTTTACTTATGCTAATGATGTTGAGTGCTGTTTTTGCATGTCTCTTTTATTATTCTATGCAGGTAAATAATAAGAGTCAGCCTTAAGTACCATCTTATTGTAAAAGAATACAATTACATATACGCCTACTAAGCTCTTTTAATATTATTTCAGAGGTAAACATAGCACTATTATAGAATCTTAAATTTTCAACTATAATCAGAGATATATAATTGTATTCTTTACAATAAGATGGTACTTAAGGCTGACTCCTATTACTTACCTGCATAAAAAACAGCACCATAGTCATTAACATAAGTGAAGAAAGTGCAAGTCAGACACACAATGATGGAGAACTAAACTGAAGAGCAGGTGTCATACGATAGTAGGAAATCTATTTTTTTAAAAAAACTCAATCTAAACATCCAAAAGCTAGCACAGTAAATAATTAAGTGCTGTCAGGGGCATAAGTGATTTGACTTCATCAGAAAACTAGCTCAACTAAGGATTTTCAGTCTCCCGAGTTCTTAATGGGATAATGAAATACTCTTGAGGCAATACAATACCTGCTGGAAGATGATTTTTGTATGAATAAATATGCCGGCAGGCCTAGTAAACCAAGGTTAATTCTCTGCTTGGAGGTGGGGACACATGACAGAGAGAAGACTCCGGGGTACCTGAAGCCATTCCACAAAGAGTGTTACTACTGTCTGCTGTCCAGGACTCATCTTATTTGCTTTAAGCATAAAACAATCGAACAGTTATGGAGGCACACAGACTTTTTCCTGTACAGCACAATGCTAATGAAAACAGCAATGTTTTTATCATCGTTTTCATCATTTTCACTTTAACTGAATAAAGCTGACTAAAGTACACGTGCTTGTTTTAATCTGTGGCATGGAACGCACTGCTCTCATTAAGCAATGTATTCTTTCCTGTAACACCCACAAGGGACTCAAACCTAGGACCTACAGGATGAAGCTTTACGGGAGTTCACAGCCTTAACCTCTTATGCTTTACACAACTGCCTACTGAAATGGTGTGACTCACATTTCTGAGCCCCAAAACGTGGGGAAAAAAAGATGGACAACACAGAGCAGGCATAAATATTGAAAACTATTCTTCAAAGGATCATAACATGAGAGGAAGTTACTAGGCTATTGGCCCTGAGGCTCTTACAAGCCTAGCCAAGAGTTTAGACCATGTTCTGATAAGTCAGCACCCAATGCCCCTGTTCAGCAGAAACAGTTAGAATCCCAGGGTGTGTTTTCTGTTCCCCATTCAGTTATTCCGATTGCCCTTAAAAAGGGTTAATGAGGTACTCTGCTTGATGTGGAGGAGGAGTCTATTCCACAGAAAGGGAGTCTCCGGGACACAAAACTGTCCCACCAACAAGTCCTATTGATGTCGCGTGTGTGGGTTATTCGAGTGGAACTTGACTTGCAGAAATACAGCAGTCTCATCAAGGTGGGGTCCGAGATTGCTTTGTATGCCAGACAGAGGTCACCACTCAGGATTCTGTATGAGACTGAGTAGAGGGACAGGGATTTAGCCTATCTGTGTAGGGTAGATGTTTGAGGCTCTGGATTCTCCTGGTGAGGAACCTCTGTGGTCTCTCCAGCTGCTGCATGTGCTTTGTGAGGTACATGCTGAAAGGGGCATTGCAATCAATAATGGGTCTTATAAAGGAAGAATACAGGGATGTTATGACATCCTTGTCCCTGGATGAGATACCATTACTTATGAGGTGGGCCAGGTAGAAAGCTTTCCATACAATGGAGCAATAGGGTGGTCAAAAGTCAATTTGCTATCAACCTGGGTGCCCAGGTCCCTCACAAGTGACTGTGTGCTTAAGGCCTTGTTATTAATGGGATAATTTATGGGGACATCACTCTCCCCATGGGGATAATGATGCATTTTTTGGCATTCAGTTTGAGGCCATGTTTCTGGCACCAGTCATTTGTTTGGATGAGACCCTCTAGGAATACTTCCATATCACTGGGGAAATTGATGACAGCACCCGGCTTCCAGTAATCTGCAAACTTGGTCAGCCACAGCCCACTGGTTTTGGCCTGCATCTCAGAAAAGTATATCCCAAACAACAGAGATCCCAAGACTGATCCCTGGGTTACACCAGTCATTACGGGCCAACTGCTTGAGGTGGCTTCACCTATTTTGACTAGGTGGGTTCTATCAGTGAGCCAGTTTGCTATCCATCTGGTAACATATGGACTGATGCCTAGATTACAGAGTTTATCTATTATACCCAAGTGGGGAATAGTATCGAAAGCTTTAGCCAGGTCAAGGTAACCGATGTGCACCATCTTCCTCTCATCCATGGCTTTGGTGACAGTCTCAAAGAAGTCAAACAAATTTAACAAGCATGACCTCCCTTTGACAAAACCAAACTGTGTGGGACCGAGTGTTTGGAGGTTGCCAATGTCTTTGTTTATGAGGTCCATGGCCTTGCAGATCAGGCTAATTAGGCTGATGGGGCTATAACTTTCTGGATCAGTGGATGTTCCACCTTTGTGTAAAGGGTTGAAAGTGGCTGTCCTCCACTTGGGCTGGGATGAAGCCGGTACTCAGGCTTTCGGTGAACAGGGTGCCTATTGGTGCTGCAAGTTCCTGCCCAAGTTCATGTAGGATGCAGCCTGGGATATTATTGGTCCCATGGAGGCTGTATTTTTTGCCTTTGAGAGGGCAGTAATAACTTGCTCCCTAGAGATAAGGGGAGGGTGGCAGGTGCTGGAGATGTCTTGATTTACTGAAGGGGGGGCAGAGGGTTGAAGTTTTCACTGAACCGGTCTGCCAGTAGGTTGGCTATATCTACAGCATTTGTGTACATGTTGTTCTTGACCAATAGTTCTGAGCAGATCGGAGTGCTTCCTTTGAGATTGCTGATATATGTGAAGAAGGCCTTATGATTGCTTTGGAGGATTCCACTAGGGCTCTTACTTGCTTGTTCAGGCTAAGGAGAGCTTGCTTCCAATTAGGCACTTGCTCCTTCTTGGCCCTGGACAGCATTTTTTCCCCTTTATTATAGAGTTCATTTATTGCAGATGTCCACCAGACAAGTTTACTCTTCTTTGAGGAGGAGGATTTTGTCCCAATAGGTTTTCCTGACTCCCTGCAGCCATATAAAATGCTTGTTTAGTACTTTGGTATATGTTTGGACATATGTGTCAGTTCCAATGGAGGGGAAGGGGGCTGTGAAGCTGTTTATACCTTCACTCTCGGGGCTGTAATCAGCTTTGGAGAAGTTTTTTTGTTTGACCTTAGCTGGGGGTGGCGTGGGGGTAGTGTCAGAGGAGATGGTGACTTTGAAAGTGACCCCTCTGTGGTCGGATCATACCAGGGAGGATAACACTGTAGGGATGCTGCAGTGATTCTCATGTTGGTTAATACCAAGTCCAAGCTATTATCACCTCTTGTGGGGGTGTCAACCAGCAGGTCCAAGGCATTTGCATTGATGAAATCAGGAAATCTCTGGGCATTTGTGTTTTGGCATGAGTAGTTCTTCCAATCTATGGTTGGATAGTTAAAGTCGCCCAGGATCAGGATAAAGGGTTGATTGATTCAAAGAGGTCCAGATAGGTGAAGTGGGCATCTTGATTCAAAGTTGGGGGCCTGTAGCTAGCTATGATTTGAATAGGGATCTTGTCAATGGTTAATTGCACCTGGAGTGTCTCCTGTGCGTCATACTGTTTGACCAGCTTGGAGGTGTGTATGTATTTTATTTATATTGCAACTCCACCTCCTTTAGCTTTGCCTACCATGGTTTGGGGTCTGAATAAATGATAGGATGAGTAACGTGGTATGGCTGGGGTGCTCCCCACAGCTTTGAACCAGGTTTCAGTGACTGCACAAATGTCAACATCTTCCAGGATTAAGAATGCTTGCAATGAGTGCGGTTTCATGTTTAGACTCCTAGCATTTAGCAGCATGACCTTTAATTATCATTTTGATGACATTTTCATGTTGGTAGTTTTGACCTCATGGCATTGACTAAAAAAGGCACTATGAGGGAGGCAACAGCCTTTGCCAGAAGCTGAAGCCTAAGGGAGACAGATGCAGGCCATTTATGGCAAAGCATCGTGGTTTGTCGATTATGTCTTCCCAGGCTGTCAGGTACTGGATTCCCTTGGAATGACATCAGAAACTAAGCTAATTGTTAAAGTCAATCATTTTCTGTTTTTATTGCGGCATCATTCTGGGTGACAGTAGAATGCTGCTTAAGGCTAGGAACATACCTGCCTGTGACACATACTCAGCGAGCTCGAGCATCTCTCTCTCTCTTCATATAGTCTTGGGAGGTACGTCTCAAGTCATTCACATCAACATGGACTACGACAGAGTCATAATAGTACCTGTTGTTGAGAGACTTGAGTGCATGGGTGATATGGCGGATTCTGGCACCTGACAAAAAACTAACAGTGACTTTCTCCTTATCAAGTCTGGTGAGGGGCACATCTATGTGTCTCACACTGGAGTCTCCTATGACTGGTATGTTGGGTTTATGTTTAGGCCTTAGACACAGGTGTGTAGACTATGTGTGGTGGGCAATGGAGTTCACATGTGTTTTTGCCCTGGAGATCTCTTTTGTTTGGGTATGTTTTTGTTGAGGACCTCCACATATGTGGGTGTGTGTTATGTAGGTGTGGGTGGTGTTTGAGGTGTGGTGTTTGTGTTGACAACCTTCTCAGTGCCATATATATTGGCTTGTGAGGGAGAGAGCACAGACTTTAGGTTCTTAATGTATTTGCTTATCTCACAAACTGTGTTCCTAGGTGGTGGTAATAGTGGGTTGTCCATGTACATGAGTCAGTTGCTATACTTTCTCAAGATGCCCACATCAACCAGACTGGCAGGAGAAACAGAGCAAAACTGTTCATCCAAATTTGTCAGAATCTGAAGGCGAGATGCCAGAGAGTGAAGGGGGTATGGTGTAAGGTGTAAGAGGAGTACTTCTAGGTGATCACACAAGTGCTACTAGGAGAAAATTTGTAACTGGAATACCACACAAAGGGTTAAAAACAGTGCAGCTGTGGTGTGTGATGTGCAAACAAGCCCAAACCAGCTGAAATGCTGGGTTTAAATACCAGAAAACATATAAGATTCTAGTAACACAGAATATGTTCAGCCCTAACCTAAGATTGCCATACCTTGGAGCAAAGGGAATATTCTGAGAAATGTCAATCGATGACAGTATGTGTAAGCTCAGCATTATGAGTCTCAACATTATAAACAGTTCCTTTGAAATACTGCTAAGTTATTTTTATGTAATGTTCAAGCTCACTGGCATAACTTTGCATGACATAACTAGCTAGAAACCCCCTGATTTGCTATGTAGAATCCCAAGATCCCCCATGTACTCAAATGACTAATACTCCATGAAGCTAAAATCAGTACAAGTAGACGATTTGCAGTGTCAACTGCTGCATGAAGCAGCTGTTATTGTTTTGTCTTAAGAGTATTATGGGTTACAAATGCCTGCGCACAGTGATGCGGTTAAAGGTAATAGCTGTACGTCTTCTTACTGAGACAATGCACCCATGTACTACAATATGGACAATTTATGTAAGAGTGGGGACAAGAGCGTCACACACAAATGGACCACACACACAAACAGCTGATGGAGTACTCTATAAACAATGAAGTATGTAGTGATATGTGCTCAGCAGAAGAAATGTCTGAAATATAAACTTGGAAGAAATTGAGATTTTTACACTAATTTCATTTAACTGAACCTTATTCTCATAACATTAATGAACAAGGGTAAAACAATTTACAACTTAGCAAGATACAATAAAAAGTTTGAGAGAGGATTTGTTGACACAAAAGATCACTATGCAGACATGTCAACACCCTGCTAGATGACCTCAGCATTGAGTATTGAAACAGGAGTGACACAACAGACTTCTCATTGTCACTGTTAGCTTGGTGGCTGAACAGATGTGAATAAATATTAACATCTGGCACTGAGCTCCATCCTTCCAGCTATGTCTGCAGCAGGGTTACGTCCATCATAATCATAAAGAAAACGCTTGTGGGATGCATCTGGCAGGCTATGGTGGTACACTGGTACACCCCCCCCCCCCCCCCACACACACACACACACAGAATAATTGCATATTTAGCTTTGTAGTACAGCATTTACTGGTTGTATTTTTACTCAAGTCTCAACAAGGATCATGCCAAACGTTTCACAGAAAAACTAAAGCACCACAACAAAAAATAACTATTGCATACTGAAGACTAAAGCAGTGGTGAAAAAGGTTTTGATGGGTGCAAATTTTTACCGATCATCTGGATTACTCTTGAAGTGATGTAAATTTGTAGACCTAATACATAGCTCACTTCCTTAGAATTCAAGACTGCAGTGTGAACTAAAACAAGCTATCATTTTGCTTGTGTTTCCAGTAAGACGCACATGTACCTGGGGCTACAGATGTACTTTACTCCATGTACCACGACACCTGTGTGGGTGTTTACACAGGAGTCTGGTTCAAACAAAAACACATCAGCATCCATCTAGAGTTAGCACCTGAAATAGACAGTTAAAACAAAGCCAGAATGCATTCACTATTCCATTAGACAAGCTTTCACATAAGACCTAGGTCACATTTCAACAACTTATGTGTAGTCTCAACATTCTTCCTACAAATTATTTCAGAACAATACAGAAATGTTTTCATTACCAGGACTGATGATAGATCGCATCTCCTTCCAAACACTGTACTGCAGTGGTCCTTTATACACTCCCAAGCTCAGGTCACGAGTAACCAAGGATACTTCAGGGGCACATTCCTGTTTCTGCATTGTTGACAACCTGTAAGTGTAACAAAAAAAAAAAAAGAAAAACTACTGCATTACATACCTGTTATACACGCTAACTGCCCTTGTGAGCCATTTTAAGCCTAGCCAATTATCCCTTGTGAGATTCAAACCCTGCACCTTGTGTTTCTAAGGCAAACACCTTAACCATTAGGCCACCCTCTCAACCCATCAACAGTAAAAAAAATAATCATAGCACTTTGCTAGATAGCCTTTAGGCTTAGGTACAGACACTAATGTGAAAACAGAAAGCTTTCCATTTACAGGAAATGTCAGTTTGTCTTCAAATCAGAAACAGAGGGAGTTTGGAGAAAGTCTCTCACACCCATGTGTTTATTTTACCAAGGGTATTTACTTTCTCACCAATACAATGTGAGCAGAAAGCCTCGAGAAGCGAGTGTTATTTACCAAGATTTAGCACAAGTGGAATTAATTTATAATTTACATAGGAACAGCCATGTAAGCTTTCAGCTAGCAAATCTGACATCGATCTTTTGAAATGTTACACAAAACGGGAATAAGGGGAAAATCTCAGTGTGACATTACAGCTCCCAGTGCACACAGACTCCAAACTGCATGGTCACAGGATTCTGTAACATATCAAAATGCATCTCTTACATTAATGGGCAGACATTCCCTCTTCATGGGGCTACAGACAGTGGTGCTGCAGATTTTATGAGAAACACTAAGGAAGTACTGCTTTTTCAGACGTATGCAGTATTTTTTTCTCAGTAAAAGGCCACCACCACAGTTTAATAGCTCTTTCCTAAATGTCCCACTAGTGTCAATGGCTTTTTTTTTTAACATGCTAGCCCCGATTACTTGACCTAAACCTCCCCCAAGAAACAAAACAAAAACATTCTACAGTGTATTGTACAGACTCACAGTTCATGTGACATATTTCTGTGATGAATCTCACCTTTAAATATTTTACAAAATTAGCTTGGCTGAGAGGTTCCCGCTATTTTTGGAGCATTTGATGTAATTAACAGCTACCTTAAACTGACCTAAATCTTCAAAATGTAAGACTGTTGAGTAATTATTTTTTACAATGTTATTGCACTGCTGTTGAAATAACTATTTATAGATTCATCCAACCTTGTACCAGTAGTTAATGTAACAAATAGGATTACTGGTGTGTTACCTTTAAAAACAGACACTCCAAGGACCCCGTTTCTTCTTACATTTTATAAAGAAAAGTAATTTTGACCCGTGAAACTGAGAATGCATACAGATTCAGTGTGTGTGATTCTTCTACACCGTGTTTTGCAAGCCTTTAATTAACTAATCCAAAGTCTGAAGTTCCTTTTTCTATTGCACTGCACTGAAAAGAACATAATAACATTCCTAATTCTTTCAACAGTAACCAAATCCCTTCACCTGACATTTATTAAAAAAAAAACTACAAGGGTGTATTTACTCAATAAATAGGGTTGCTGTTAAAATAACAATGAGCCTGGGATGAAGGAATGAAGAACATTCCTTTGTTAAATGACATGAATTTTGCTCTTTATTAATGTCTAGAAAAACTGGTGTGCTAAACTATTTTAGCAAATGTCATACTGGCATGTTGTTGAAAATTAAGAACATAAGAATCCAGTTAACCCAGCTCATTTTTTTCTGATATATGCTGTGCATCTCCAAAGGTCAGTCTTTAGCATGTGGTTAAAAAGAACCCAGGAATCTCTTGGTTAAACTTTTTTTTTTATTGTAAACACAACAAACCATAGCACTGACTATTACATCTAGATCAGTATTAATACACAACATATTTGCTTTATACTGTATATCTGGAAGCATGCAATACTAAATCCATCTTGCTGTACATTATACAGATGAAATAAATCATACTGACATTGTTAACATCACACATTTACTAAACTAAATTTAACTAACAATCATATGAAGAGAAAGTAGTCCTAACCAGAGTTCTAACTGTTCGATACCAAAATAAAACATGCAAAATGAGACAATAATTACTTTTTTTTTTTTTTTTTTTTTTTTTTTACAGAACTTCATTATCATATTTCCTTCTCATAAAACATCAAGTTATACAGTCATTTAAAAACTCACACATGATTATAAAGTAACCAGACCATTTATAAAAATCGGTACACTAATCTCCGTGTTTAAATTTGAGACATTTGAAATGAAAACACTCAACAAGTAAGATCATTTAGCCCAAGTGGAACCATGGTTGTCAATATGAGCTGCCAGTTCTCTCTAAAATATTTTCATAAACACACCTATGGATATCTAAATCAACTTTTTCAATTACTAAAAATACTAATTTCTTGAAATTGGATAGGCACCACTGTGCTCTATTGAAGAATAACAACTATTATCCTGACCGATCACATAACTGTGTTTGTGCAAGTATTCTGACAGTTTAGAGTTAATTTTCCTTTATAACAATTGTCACAAGAAAAGCAAGAGGCTAGTATTCAATTCCTTTCTACTGCAATTGCAATAACCTTTAACTTCAAATACTCTTTCACTGTTAACCACTGAAAAATAAGGCGAGCTCACCCCACAGAGGAGAGTTTTCTGAAGCATTGCATTTCTGCTTTTTTTGCTCTTCCATGGGGTTCAAAAAAATGTTTAATCCTCTCTTGTTTAGAAATATTGGGGTGGTCCCCACAATCCCATGTAGCTCTCAACTGCCTACAGCCACTGTTTAAGTTAATGCCATCTTTTTTAATAAGTCTAGAATCTATTGAAAAATCAAATCAAATGGATGTCTCGCGTTATCTACCTTATCAAGAGCGCTTCTAATTTCTACAAAAAATTTTATTACTGCCTGAAATTTGTTTTGCCAGTTTTCTTCTATTTCCCTGCTCATGTTGAATGTCAGAGTAGTGGGATATTCCTTTTCTAAAAAAATATTCCTTTAAACTGGTCATATTCTTGATGAAAATCCGACATAGCAGTAGTTAAGCTTGTTATTCTGATATGCCGCCCTTTAATATTCCTTTTCTTATGTAGTAGATGAGAACTATCATGGTGTAAATACATTTTGCTTTATAACGTCTCAAATCAATTTTTTTACTTCACTGTCTTAAAGCACTTCAGGCTCTAGATAGTTAATCTCATTATCACTCAGTTAATGAATCCCAGAATGGAAGCACTACTTTCCATATCTTCCAAAAGTTCTGGAAATCATATACTGTTCCTTAGCTAATAAAAATAAATCATGAATGAAATGATGGTAAAAAATTGTTTGTGTCTTTTGGCTTTTCCCGGTTAGGGGTCGCCACAGCGGAACTCCGGTCCGCTAATGATTGGCAGTAGATTATTACGTGCTGGCTTGCCGGGCCTAACACACAGCCTTCAACAAAGGAACGCCCATTCTTGCCATCCCTGTAGTGCCTTTTTTAAGCAAGGTTCAAATGACAAATTCACCACCGTAACAGGTACAAGCAAGCAAAATCTGAGGGTAATGCTACTCAGTGCTAGAAGTCTAAACCTCAAAATGCACTCACTCGAGGCACTCCTTAAAATGGAGAACATCAACATCTGTGCAGTGACAGAGACCCGGTTCAAAGCTCCAGAGAGCACCCCTGCATTATCAGGCTATAAATTCATACCACACCTTTCGGCCACCTAACCCGGAACGAAGCATTAAAGGTGGCGGTGTATCCATATTCATTAAGGATATCCACACCTCCAGGCTAGTTGCACAGCATAATGCATCCGAGATTATCCAAGTGCAACTAACACTGGGCAAGACCGCAATCCAAACTGTAACTTGCTACAGACCCCCACCATGCCCCAGGATTCCCACTCCTCATTTCTTGATACACTGGAAAGTATCAGGGTACAACCCAACACCCTAATAATGGTCGATTTCAACTACCCCACCATTAACTGGGAAAATTACTCATGTACCAACTCTTTTGCTCAAAGTTTTCTGGAATTCATAAATTCCAACCCCTTGGATCAACTTATTCACACCCTCAACAGGGGCAGCAATATCCTAGACCTGGTCATTACCAATACGGGCAGAGTTTTATTAACCAGAGGTTAATTCCACGTTGGGCAGATCCGACCACAAGCTAATCACCATAGACATCCACATCCCGCCCCCACCCCAACTAGGGAAACCACCGTAAAAAACTTCTCCAAAGCCAGCTTCACACTTCTTAAGACAGAAGTGGAAAACTTTATGACACCCATGCAGATGGACAAAAGAGGTACGACTGCTGAATCCTACGCAAATGCACTTTATAAGCACTTACACGAGTGCATGAATCATGCTATCCCTAACAGAACCAAGATGCTATCCCCCAAAAAAAGGAAGCCAATCTGGTGGTCCTCGGCCATAAACAAACTCTACAACAGAAGAAAGAAACTATTGCAAAAAAAAGAGTAAAATTCCATGACTGGACTAACTCCCTGGTCAACCTCAGTAAGAAGCTGAGATCCCTCATAAAATCCCCCAAAGATAGTTATGAAAACAAAATTGCCACTGACTCTAAAGACAACCAAAAAGTATTCTATAGCTATGTCAAGAATCTCATGGCAACACTCAGATCTGCTCTAAGTTACAGCACAATGGCACTAAATATACAGAACCAACTGATATTGCCAACATCCTGGCAGACAGGTTCAGTGCTAACTTTACCCCCCCTATCACCCCCTGGAGGGCCCATCTCTATAACGGAAGAATGCAAAGTTCCTGTAATCACAGCTGCACAGGTAAAACACACACTCTCCAAAGCCAAGAACACAGCATCCATGGGACCTGACAATATCCCAGGCTGCGTTCTACATGAACTACAGAATGAACTGGCACCCTAAGTACCATGTTCAATCATAGCCTCACCTCAGGCCTTGTGCCCACTGAATGGCGCACCGCGATGGTTATTGCACTCCACAAAGGGGGAGCCACGACAGACCCTGGGAACTACCACCCCATTAGCCTGACGAGCCTGGTCTGCAAGGCCATGGAACGTATCATCATGGAACTCATAAACAAAGACATTGGTAATCTCCAAACTCTGGACCTTACCCAGTTCGGGATTGTAAAAGGCAGATTGTCTCCTAAACCTGACTGACTTCTTTGAAGCAGTCACCAAAGCCATAGATGAGGGTAAGGTGGTTCACACAGCTTATCTAGATCTCGCCAAGGCTTTCGACACAATCCCCCACTCTGGAATTATAGATAAACTCACTAAACTAGGTATAAATCCCTATGTCACAAGATGGGTTGCCAACTGGCTCATGAAAAGAAGAACCCACACTGTGAAAGTAGCAGACTCTAAATCCGACTTCAGACCAGTGACAAGTGGAGTACCACGGGATTCAGTCCTGGGTCCTCTCCTGCTTGGTATCTACTTCTCTGAAGTACAGGCTAACACAGAAGGTCTTTGGCTAACAAAGTTTGCAGATGACTGCAAACTAGGAGCCAAAGTCGAAACTCCTAACTATGTGGACATACTACAAAAGGGCCTCACTGAGACATATAAGGTTTGTGGTCTGCACTCCTGTGGGAGAAGAGGCTGGACTCTGCCCTTCTGAGCTGGGAATTTCTGGTTAAAGGTTTATAGTGCCTGAATATTTGAACTGTATCTTACTGAAATTGGTACACCTTGTTTGCTGTAGCATAGACTAGATCCAGGCCTGCTGAATCTAGCTTTGTTTATATGCTTGTTGTTTGTTTGCTTGTTATTTCCCTGGAACACTAATTCCACCTAATACGCGGCTTCTCAGTGCTTCTGTGGATCACTAGTGATATCTGCATTGCTTACTGTACTTATTTCCTTGTTTCACTTGAAAGAAAGTTACTGTTTGTCGTTTTTGCATTTAAGTTACCTGTAACACATTGCACTTAAGTTACCTGGCACTTGCTCACTAAGGCAATTATATAAGTCAGCACTAAAAATTAAAAGCACTACACCCTCACTCCCCACTGGCCCTGGTTTTCAATTATTAAGGAATTCCCAATATTATTCTAGCATGTCCAAAGGTGAGTTGTCAATCTCCTCTCTGGTCCAGCTGGTGAATCTGGGAATCCTGAGGCAATGTTACAACTGCCTCATGTACACAGACAACCCTCACCTCCTCCCAACAAATTCCAACACATGTGAGAGATGCAACCATATAGCCAAACTGGAGGCTAAGCTCTCTCAACTCAGTACTGGCATAACCAGTCAGGAGGAGAAGGAAACCACACTCACTACAATTCCAGTCTCACATAGACCTACCACGACAGCAAACCAAACACATAATCACACAAAACATACTGGAGGCTCTAAATAAAGATCTGCCAAAGCAGCAGAGACCTCCAAAGCAGACACCCAAGCAGCCGCTACCCTAAAACAAAACACGTGCAACACATATCTCACAAAGCCAGTGTGCCGAACAGACACAGCCCTTAAGACTAAACAACACACCTGATACACTTGTAATAGGTTACTCTATCGTCAAGCACACTGACGTCCCGCTCACCAGGCTGAACAAGGAGAGGGTCATGGTGACCAGCCTGTCGGGCGCTAGGATCCGCCACATAACACAAGCACTCAGGTCACTCCAAGGCAAGTACAAATATGACTCGGTCATTGTCCATGCTGGTGTGAATGACCTGAGACGTACCTCCCTGGACTACATGAAAAGAGACATAAAGGAGCTCTCTGAGCATGTAGCCCAGGCCGGTATGACCCTGACCTTGAGTAGCATGTTACCCTCACCAAGAATGATGCCACAATATGAAGACAAGATGATCAATTTCAACAATTGGCTTAAGTACTGGTGTCATCCAAAGGGGATCCATGCCTGTCAGCTTGCGATGATATGCTCGACAAGCCACGCTGCTTCGCTAGGGATGGCTTGCACCTCTCGACCCTGGGCTTTCGGATATTGGCAAAGGCTCTTGCTACCCCCATAGTGCCTTTTTTAGGCAAGGCTCAAAAGACAAACCCACCTCCATAGGTATCACAAGGGATAAGAAACTAAGAGTAATGCTATTCAACGCCAGAAGTCTAAACCTCAAGATGCACGCACTCAAAACTCTCCTTAGCATGGGGAACATCAATATCTGTGCAGTAACAGAAACCTGGTTCAGGGCTCCCGAGAGCACCCCAGCATTACCAGGTTATACCTCATACCATGCTTTTCGGCCCCAAAACTTGGACCGAACCACAAAAGGAGGGGGAGTATCGATATTCATCAAAGATACCCACACCTCCAGGTTGGTGGCAAAGCACGAAGCATCAGAGACTATCCATGTGCAACTAACAGTGGGTAAAACTGCCTTCCAGTTTATAGCCTGCTACAGACCACCCTCCCAAACCCAGGAACCCCACTCAGCCTTCCTGAGAACACTGGAAAATATGAAGGTCTCTCCAAACACCATTATATTGGGTGACTTCAACTACCCAAACATAGACTGGGAGCATTACTCTAGCTCCAACACCCTAGCCCAAAGGTTCCTAGAATTTATAAACTCAAATGCTATGGAACAACTTGTTACCACTCCCACAAGAGGGGAAAACATACTGGACCAGATCATCACCAACATGGGGACTCTATGCTCCAGACCAGAAGTGTATCCCTCACTGGTAAGATCAGACCATAAACTAATCTCACTGGATATTCACATCCCGACCCCACCCCCTGCCCAGAAAACCACAATGAAAAACTTCTCTAAAGCAAATTTCACACACCTCAAAACTGAGGTGGAATCCTTCAAAGGCCCCGGGCCTGTGGAAAATACGGCCCAGACCGGAGAATCTTTATAAACGCATTCTATGAACACCTTCAGGAATGCATGGATCATGCGATCCCAAATAAAACCAAGACCCAATCCTCCAAAGGCAGACGTCCTGTCTGGTGGACCCCAGCCATAAACAAACTATACAATAGAAGGAGGAAGCTACTAAATGATAGAGCAAAATCCCAAAAAGGGAAGGCATCACTGATCAGTATTAGCAAAAAACTACGGGCACACACAAAATTGTCTAAGGCCAGCTTCGAGAGAAAAATTGCACAGGACACTAAGGATAATCACAAGGCTTTCTTTAGTTATGTTAGGAACCTGGGTGGTAATTCCCAGATATGCTCAGAATTAGTCCAAAATGACAAAAAATACACCGAACCCACAGACATTGCTAACATCCTAGCTGACAGGTTCAGCGCAAACTTCTCCCCCCCCACCAAAAGGGCAAATATCTATCCCAGCAGAGTGCTGCCCCCCTGACATCTCAGATGCTCAGGTAAGAGCCGCCCTCACCAAAGCAAAAAACACAGCATAAATGGGACTAGACGGTGTCCCAGGCTGCGTCCTACATGAACTCCAAGAAGAGCTAAACCCAAACATAAAACTACTGTTCAATCTCAGCCTTACTACAGGATATGTGCCCAAAGAGTGGCATACAGCAACAGTGGTCCCTCTCCATAAAGGTGGTGCCTCAACGGATCCTGGAAACTATCGCCCCATAAGCCTGACTAGCTTGGTCTGCAAAGCTATGGAAAGGATCATCATGGACCTCATAAATAAAGATATTGGGGACCTACAAACACTGGATCCTACCCAGTTCGGCTTTGTTAAGGGCAGATCCTGCCTCTTAAACCTGGTTGATTTCTTTGAAACAGTCACCAAGGCCATTGGCGAGGGAAGGTGGTCCACACAGCCTACCTGGACCTCAAAAGCCTTCGATACAATACCCCACTCAGGCATTATAGATAAGCTCACCAGCTTAAATATAAACTCCTATGTCACTAGATGGATTGCAAATTGGCTCAAGGACAGAACCCACATGTTTAGAATTGCTGGAGCCATGTCAGACTCCAAACCAGTTACAAGTGGTGTCCCACAAGGCTCAGTCCTGGGACCTCTCTTGTTCGGTATATATTTCTTAGAGGTACAGGCCAACACGGAAGGACTGTGGCTGACCAAGTTCACAGATGACTGCAAACTGGGGGCCATAATCGACTCTCCAGCCGGCACAAGCATCCTCCAAAAGGGCCTCATAGAAACAGACAACTGGTGCCATAGCCATGGCCTCAAGCTAAATGCCAAAAAGTGTATAGTCATCCCCTTTGGCAAAAACAAAGTGCCCACAAATTACCACATAGGTGGTAATCCATTAAGTACAGAAGAAGTAATTAGGGACCTGGGGACCCAAGTTGATAGCAATCTCTCATTTGACAACCACGTGGCCAAAGTGGTTAGAAAAACATTTTATATAGCCCACCTAATCATGAAGGGATTCACATCTAGATCAGGGGACGTCATCGTGCCTCTTTACTCATCCCTCATCAGGCCCATAATGGAGTACAATGCCCCTTTTGGGATGTACCTTACCAGACACCTGCAGCAACTGGAAAGACCCCAAAAGTACCTCACCAAGAGGATCAAAGGGCTCAAACAGATGCCATATGCTGCCCGGTTAAAGAAACTCCAGCTCTACTCAGTGGCATACCGCCTGTTCAGAGGCGATCTGTGCCTGATGTATGAAGCCATGTCCAACCCGGAATTAATGGACATGCTGCACCTCAGAAAATCTAAATCCCAATGAGCTACACGCTCGAGAGACTTGAACATCAGCACTGAAATAAATAGGACATGCTGGAGGGACAGATTCATAACCCAGAGGCTCCCTTCACTCTGGAATAAAATCCCAGTCCAGGTTATGCAGAGTCCCTCATTGACTCTCTTCAAGAGGAATCTTGATGAGTGGATGGGAGATCGTAGGTTTACCCCGGGTATCACTTCTGTGTCACTGTTAGACAGTGGCACAGTATACTAACCTCGAAAAAGGGCATAGCAAAATAAATTTAAAATGGGTGGCGAAAGCCAAACACATTCTGGCTAGGCTTATAAATGCCCTAGGGCAGATAGCCTAGTATGAACCTATGAACCTACAGTATGAACCTATATGCCTGGTGTCAAAGCCATGGCCTGAAGCTCAATGCCAAAAAGTGTATTGTCATCCCTTTTGGTAAAAACTCTGCACCCATGAACTACCACATAAGTGGTAGTCTACTTAATGCCGAAAGTGTGATAAGAGACCTTGGGACACAGGTGGACAGTAGTCTCTCATTTGATAATCACATCGCCACAGTGGTCAGGAAATCCTTCTACGTGGCTCACCTCATCAAAAAAGGTTTTGCATCCAGAAAAAAAAAAAAGAGGTCATTGTTCCCCTCTACTAATCACTCATTAGACCCATTATAGAGTAAACCGCCCCTTTTGGTATGTACCTCACAAGACATCTAAAACAACTGGAAAGGCCACAGAAATACCTCACAAAGAGGATTACTGGCCTCAAACAGATGCCCTACGCAGACAGTCTCAAAAAACTCCAGCTTTACTCCGTCACATATTGCCTACTCAGAGGCGATCTCTGCCTAACATACAAAGCTATGTCAAACCCAGAGCTGTTGGACATGCTCCACTTAAAGAAATCCCAATCCCTCCAAGCTACACACTCTAGGGACCTAAACCTTGTCACCACAATAAACAGAACAAGCTGGAGGGATAGATTCCTGTCCCAGAGACTTCCCATACTCTGGAACAGACTACCTATCTATGTCAAACAGAGCTCCTCATTAGCACTCTTAAAGAAAAATCTTGATGATTGGATGGGAAATAGGAAATTCACCCCAGCGATCACTTTTGTGGCTCTGCTCGACAGGGGCACAGGAAAATAATTTTCTTGGGTGGCAAAAGCCAGGGTACCTTTTTGGCTAGGCTTATGTAGGCCCTAGGGCTAATAGCCTAGTACCTACCTATGAATCTTTGAAAAAACTCCTCCTAAGTATTAGTGCCCTACTGCATCCCAGTTCTAAAAATAGCCCTGCAACTGGGCCATTTGGTTTGCTAAATGGAGTCTTAAGTGGTGGTAAACTACAATTGCCACCACACAAACATCCCTTTAACAACAAGCCAAAACTCAAATGTGAACTTGTTGCCACTATAACCAAATTTAAAAAAGTAACAAAAGTGGCAAGGATCCAAGATGGCCACCAAGTAACAGCTCCTGTATGATGCTCCTCAGAGAGAAACATAATTTCTGACAAGTATTTTTAGAAACATAATTTCTGACAAGTATTTTTATTTTTTTACTGGAGCTCTACTTTCATAACACAATAATTACATTTCTGTCTCTGTAATCAGTCTCCTTCAGACTACCTATGGGTATCTATGCAAGGCATTCTCTGAGTCAGCCCTGATGGATCTGCTACACTTTTGCAAAACAAACAGCACTAGAATTACCCAATCTAAGGATCTAAACCTTGTCTGTGACATAAATGGAGCATGTTGGAGGGACAGGTATAGACAGGTATGTTACCTGTCCATACATTACCCTTTCTCTGGAACAGACTCCCCATTTATGTTACACAGAGCTCTTCCCTAAGCCTATTCAAACACAATTGGGACCAATGGATGGGAAATCGCAAATTTGCCCCTGGCCTGTTGCATATGGCCCTTATGGACAGGGGCAGTTTTTAGATGCCGTAAGAATAAATCAAAGCCTAAGCCATTGGCATTGATAATTGGGAAAACTGGGGCATGAATGGTGAGGCTTAAAAAAGGCTATAGGGCCATTAGCCTAGTAACCACCTATCATCCTAGGATTCTAAGAGTAGTAATAGTGGAAAAACTGTGCTTCTGCAGATACAGTTTAATTTTCCTCACTTACAAACACTGCAACATTGACAAGAAAATGAGCTCAAATAAATATCTTCAATCAGAAGATCCCCCCCCCCAAAAAAAGGACTTGTAACAAGCAGTATCCTCATTTCAAAATTTACCCTGTAAAATAGACAAGTTCCATTCAAAAATGGGCTTTATTCATGAAATTAAGGTCACCAATTCAGCAAAAAAAAAAAAAAAAAAAGACAGACGCACGCATGTGTGTGTATGCAGACATATACGTTTTATGTGTTGGATGTAAAATACTTCTTCCAACAACAATTACATATGGTACAGCAAGTCTGAAACATTAGGCAGAGAAAATAGTTTACATCAAAAATATAAAAAAGTATACATTAATAATAATAATAATAATAATAAAAAGTACAAAACAAATAGCCAGTTCTCCAAGTGAAATAATACTCTCTGGGGTGGGGGATATCAGGGACTTAATGCCCTTCCAGGGGTGGTAAGGCCCCCCACCATGTTAATTCCCTGATAACATCCACCACTACTGCTTGCTTAGAGGTGTTTATCAAAACCTTGTTAAGGGCAGCTAACTGTAAAAGAGGGCAGTGCTAGAGTCCAAATAACAGTAGCAAAAGGTAAAACTGTTTTGAAAAACTATTAGAACTTCACTCTGCCATGCTTAAAAATGTGCAGAATAAAGCATCTTAACAGCTTTTAAAGCTGTTAATCCTACAGAGGAATATTTAACTTCTGCCTGCTGTGCTGCCTGTTTGTCAGTGCTAATTGCTTAAGCCAGTAAAATAATATGTGCTCCTACACACTTTCCCTATTTTCTGTAACTAGTAGTAAATGAAGCATATAAAAGCCCTTCCCCTACAAAAAAATCATGACTAGGTTTCCAATCATAACCCTATATGTTCTCAATATGGCTGCCAATATTCACCTTTCCAGTTTCGTTCTTGGGAGGAATTTATGCTCATAGATCCAATTATAATCCTGTATATTACAGGCCATACAGTTCCAAATCCTTAATCAACGTCATCATCAAGATATATGGCATTTTCAAATACTTAAAAATGTATAGTTTTGCACAAGTTTTCGACTGATATTCTAAATGTGTGTACAGCAAGCTTTTTTCTGTACCTTTTGTTATTTATTGGTTTCTATGTGTTATGCTAACATGCCATCAAAAGCTGTATTTTTTTAAATATCAGCTATTCAGTTAGCGAGACTCACTCAAGTGTGCCTCAGTGAAACAGTAGTTTATGTAATGATCCCAGAAAGTACCATACAAAATAAACTTGTCTTTCTTAATGATCATAAACTCTAGCAAACACCAACTATGTAGTCTTTTGTGCCTGAATTAACACTATCCTGAACTCTCAAGATTTCTGTGCTGATTAACAGAATAAAGACAATGCACAGATACAAATGTGCTGGCTTTCAGTTTTGTACGTGAAAACTGTAAAAAGAGAAGCTTAAAAATACAGACCAGATTAAAACATTTATTAGAAATAGTCATTACATACACATACCTTTCCATCTCATCCTTTATTCCCTATAAAAAGAGAAAAGTACAATTAGGAAAGGTATAAAATGTTATCCAGTAAACACATCTTCACCTCTGGTGATATAAAATACACGATAACTACTCAAAACATTCAATGAAAAAAACTATGCAAAACTGAATTTTGGCCATTCATTTTCATTCTTTTTAATAAAATCAAGAACTTATGAATGTAAATCATTTTCCAAGGTTTACTCTTAAATAATCCTATATCATAACGCAAGACTTTGTATCAAACCATCACCAGTGAAATTCATTTGTAAAGTAACAATACAAACATTTGATCAAGATTCATTAAATACAGTCATCTTAATAAAAATCATAGGTTCATAGGTAAGTACTAGGCTAGCTGTCCTTCCTAGCCAATTTCCTATTTTGTGCTCAAAATAATCTATCCCATTTTCTTATTGACTGGCTTTATAGCCAATTTCCTATTTTGTGCTCAAAATAATCTATCCCATTTTTTTATTGACTGGCTTTACCTATCCCATGGTGAATAATTCTAGACTACCCCTAATGAGAATAACTGTGATAATACAGCAGATAATTTGAGGGACCTAGTACTGGGGTACATTCACTGTTTCCAATCCATAGATCTAAGTTGTGCTTGAAAATGGACAGGTATGACTTTCGATGTAGCTAGGGAGTCTGTTCCATAGCAGTGGTATCCTCTGCGAAATATACCTGTCCTCCAAATCATACTGTTGGTGTTGCAGAAGAGGTTTAGATGTAGACTGAGCATTTCCTATGTCATTTAACTTGCTAATGTGCAGTAAATCCAACAGTAATGGGTCAGAGCATGTCTTGGATGCCAGACGCAGGTTACCTCTTAGCAGTTGATAGGCCACCAAGTATACTGACAGGACTTTAGGCATATGTGGAGCATGCTGTTTAGGCCTTCTCTCCTTTTAATAAGGAATTTCTGTGGGTGTTCTAGTTGTCGCATGTATCTGTACAGATACATGCCAAAGGGGGCATTATAACCAATGACTGGCCTAATAAGGGTTGAGTAAACGGGAAAAATGACATCCCTAGATCTAGACACAATTCCCTTGTTTATTAAGTTGTGCAATACGGAAGGATTTTCTTACAACAACAGACACAAGCTGGTCAAAAGTTAGGTCACTAGATACATAAGCTCCCAACTGTGTCAACTCCTAGGGGTGTATTGCCAATCTGATAGTTCCCCGTGGTAGGCAAGTTCTCAGAATACAATAATGTATTTTTGGCATTTAGTCTCAGATCCTGATTTTGACACCAGGTTATTTATTTGAGACAAACCTTCCTACAGGATAGGCAAGTCATTTGGTGATTCGATGACTGCACCTAGCTTAAGTTATCTGCAAACTTAAGTCGGCTAGGTGCCTTTGATGTTGACTTTTACTTCAGAAAAGTAGATGCCAAATAGGAGAGGTCCCAGCACAGATCCATGGGAGATCCCAATAGTATCTGGTATATTTGTAGAGGTAACTTCACCTATTTTGATTATCTCAGTCCTATCTACGAGCCAGCTGGCAATCCAGCAGGTGACATAGGGGTTTACTCCCTGTTTATTTAGCCTTTTTACAAGGCCA
Organism: Protopterus annectens; assembly: GCF_019279795.1. Classification (NCBI taxonomy): domain Eukaryota; kingdom Metazoa; phylum Chordata; order Ceratodontiformes; family Protopteridae; genus Protopterus; species Protopterus annectens. The sequence goes on from NC_056744.1 coordinate 1,534,037,291, forward strand.
GGTCAAGGTATGCATTGTGTACAATTTTGCCTTCATCCATTGCTCTGGTGATCTTTTCAAAAAAAAAAAAAAAATCCATCAGATTGAGTAATCAGGACCTGCCTTTAACAAATTCAACCTGAGACGGGTCTAGCATTTGGGGGTTTCCTATGTCCCAATTAATTAATTCCATGACAAGCCTTTCCATACCTTTGCAGAGGAGGCTGGTTGGACTTATGGATTGGTAATTGTTTGGGTCTGTGGAAGGTCCTCTCTTATGCAGGGAATGACTGTAGCTGTTCTCCATTTTCTTGGTACAAAATTTGCATGGAGGATAAAGTCTCCATTAAGCCAGCCTTGAAAAACAGGCGATTGATGGTCACATTGTTATAACCAGTGTCCCTTTTTGATGAGATTTTATGTTGAACTTAGATATGTTCTTTTATATATTTTAAATCATATAAAACTTGCATATATTCTAATATATTTTTATAAACTGAAATATATTTTTAAAAACTGCTTTATTTTTGTAAGCCCATTTTGAGTATTTATTCTTATTTATGTTTACATTTTATATTTATTAATGCATTTATGTATGTTTGTATTCCTACTTTTAGGGCATGCTCATGAAATGACTTTTTTTTTCTTTTTTTTCCTGTTTAGTTTTTAAATAGACTAATTGTAGGAAGTGATGTCATATCTAGGTGACTATATATTCTTTGTGTCCCCTTTTTGTTTGTATTAAAAGGTCTGAGAAAGCCCAACAGGGTGAAAGCACTAACCTAACTCTGCACAATAAATCTTTCTTCATTTTAATCTTCATCCATTGGATTTATTGGAGTTTACTACTTGGAATTGTTTTTATCGGAGAATTCTGTTTTACACCTACAGAACTGGAGTGCCTCTGAGCTTTTTGTTTGGGTGAAACTGAATAGTGTTATTTGGCATATGGCTAAACTGTGCTTCACGCCATTTAAAATGTATCCAGGGATATTGTCTGGACCCATTTTTAGCTTTTGATAACATTTCTAGGACTTGGTCTTGTGTGATAGTTGGAGGTGAGCCAACTTCAAATATATCTTCAGGTACAGATGGAGGGGAGAGAGGGTAAAGTTAGAGTTAAATTTATCAGCTGGTAGGTTAGCTATATCTTCAGCCTCAGTTTAACTAACATTGTTCACAATCAGCTCAGAACATTGCTGCTTTGTGCTTGGGAGATTAGAAAAATAGTTAAAAAATGCCTTTTGACTGTCTTTGGCTTAGGCAGCTATTTTAGCCTCAAGTTGGTTTTGGTGGACTTTATTAAGCTACCGAGTTGTTTTATTTCAGTGGCAAGGTCTCTCACTTTTGATCAAAATTCTTTTCATTCTGTTATAAAGCTTGCTGATATTATGGTTCCATCATGCAGGTTTGTTTCTGGGGCTTGCTCTACATTGATTCCTATGGGGTACAGTTTATATGCTGGTGTAGTGTGGTAGTGTACATTTCTGCATATTCAGTGGAGTTACCTGGGTTTGGTGGGGATTTGAAGATTGCCAATATATCATTTAGGAGCAGGTAGTTTGTCTTAAAAGAAATTTCAAAAAAAGATACCCTAATCAATTCATTATAAGTGGATGGACATACTTAAAACTGCTAAAATAAATAAATAAATCCCATGTGCTTTTAAAAAACCTTCTTGGCGATTGCCATATTGCTTCTTTACATTCAAGCAATGTGCTTAAATCGGTATGCAGCAGGTCCAATGTTACATGATCCAATACAAAGAACGTGAATTTTCTGAAGTTACCACACATCAGAGCATACTTTGCTAAAGTTTTACCGAAATCCCTAATTTAACTTGCTAACGAGCATTCATACTCCCATTTAGAAAGCTGCCCAATTGTTTTTCCTAAATAAAAACTGTAATAAGACTCACAGGAAGCTAAATAAACTACTCCTTTGAGTCATATGTAGATTTATTTTTCACCCAGATTTCCCTGTTTGTGTATTTATGTCCAGCAGGAAAATGATTGTCTGTAGGACCTGGGTATTCAAGCTCCTATGCAGAGGAGGAAAAATATCCACGAATAAAATACCCTAGGGAAGCCAAGAATAAATGGATGACCAGGTAGGCTGCCTTAATAAAGGTACGGTGGGATGTCAGTGAAGAAGCTGGGCTACCGATAAAGCCTTGAGAAAGGCTGTGTGTACCTGAGTGCTTGTGGTTGAAGGCTGAGTAAAGCCTTTAGAAAGGCTTTGTATAAAGGTAGTAGTACCGGCTGGTCAGGTCGCCTGCTGAGAGGAACCGCTAGTGTGAGAGCTAGAAATCAAAGATGAAACACACACAAAAAACAGGCAAAACAATGTAAATGTGGCTCGGCTAAGGAGCTCTGCTTGCCATGGTGGCAAAAAATCAACCTAGTCGATGTTCAGATTCTAGACGGTCGTACTTTATTGAGGTAAAAAGTACCAGACGTACAATCACCATCGAAGCGTAGTTCCTTAATGGAAAGAGTGATCCTGAGGATTTCCTTTTATAAGAGTACCTGGGGGTGTGTCAGTGGGAGCCAATCAAGTGTGGGTGAAAAAACCTTTATTGTGATTGTAAGGTATGATGTCAAGTTGGCGTGCCCAATCTGATAAGTTAGATTATCCTCAGCCAGCTCATACGTGGTTAGCAGAATCACTCTAAACCTACAATAGTGAAGTTCGGAGATTAGCTAAAATTAGCTAAAAAAATGTAGTTAACTAAAAATAGTCTTGCTGGAAAAAAATCAACCCTTGATGGTAAAATACATTGTTAGGCTACACTTTTCGAAATCTTCGTCAGGATGGTGGACGACCTAAAAGAGCATAATAAGCAAAGCCGAACGTACTAGAAAAATAGCATGTATGTAAAATAACATGTATGTAAAATAAGAAACCGGCTAGAAAACCAAAAAATAAGAACCAGGCTAGATATCCAAAAAATAAGATACAGAAACTAAAAAGATAAACAAAATAGTGAAAAATTCTTAAATAATGGATATCAATAGAAACTAATGTATTAAGATATGGAACTTAATGAGGGCTATTAATTAAAAAAACAATCTTAAAAAGGCACCGATATGTAACCTGAAAAGCTAGAAAAACACGAAAAAAAGTAATACTGAACCATTGTAGAAAACATGAAAGACAAAAACATATATATAGATGAACCATTGACCAAAAACAAATGAGTCCGAATTTGCCAGGGAAAGTATCAGACCATGGGCTGGAGGTAGACTGGTGAGATCAAAACTGGCTGACGCACGAAAGGTAACATTTCGTCTGTAAATCTGTTAGAGGTCCAGGTGCAGAGGTTGTGGTATACAGTGTTGTATCTTTCTGAGATACAGGACTGGGGTCAAAGATTCTGCATAGTTAAGGCCTGGTCTTTTCCTTGCCTGCAAACGTATTTGCCACTCGAGTTCCCTCTTCTCAAGCAGCGAGTTGTGGTCCCCGCCTAGTGGGGATTTAAGGATATGTTCAAGAACATGAAATTTGAATGTATTGTGTCCTAGGTTCCTGAGAGCATGCACTGCCAGCTGGTTTGTCACTTTCAAGTATTTTAAGTCATGCAGGTGATTTGCTATCCTCGTTTTAAGGGAGTTGACTGTCTTGCCCACATAGAAAGCATTGCATTTGGTGCACGCTGCCCTGTAAACCACTCCTGTGACATTGCAGTCGGCTCTGACATTAGGTGTGTAGTGTCTCCTGCCATTGGGGCAGTAAAAGCCTGCGGCACCGCTCATGTGTCTACAGTAGTGGCAGGGAGGCTCACTGCAGGCAAAGGTACCAGGGTTGTCAAGTTTAACTTGGCAGGGGTGTCCCAGAAAGTCCCTAATGCTTCTCCCTTTTCTAGCTGTGAAGGAGGATTTCTCTGGAAAAATGTGGCCAAAAGACCTGTTGTTTGTGATGATGGGCCAATTGTCCATTATGATCTGGATGATGTCTTTGTAGTCCATAGAGAAGTCCAGGATGCAGTTGAACTGGAATCTAGTTTCTGGGGTGGTCTGGATCCTGGTATCAGTTAGAGCCCTAGGGGCACCAAGTTGGTGCTGGCTGATGATGGGGTCGAGGATCCTGTTGATTAGCCCTTCTGAGTAGCCTCGGGCTAAAAAGTCCATTTGTAGCTTTCGAATGTTGGTCAAGAAATCCGTCAGGTCCTGGGAGACTTGTGCTATATGGATCCCTTGCGATTTAATCACGCTCACCTTCTGTTTGAATAGGTGCATACTGGTGGCGTGCAGAAAAAAAGTTTACCCTAGTGGGTTTTTGATAGAGGTTGTGTGTTAGTGTGGTGGAGCTTTGTTTCTTCCTCAGGTAAAGATCCAGAAATTCGATCTCCTCTGTACTTTGTTTGCTGGTAAAACGCAGGAATGCGGTGGTGTTGTTGATATAAATGAGGAATTCCTCCAGTTCAACTCGGTTACCCTTCCAAACCAGGAAAATATTGTCAATAAACCTGTAGTAGCACGCTATGTTGTTAAAAAAGGTAGAACCATATATGTGGTCCTGCTCCCACTTCCTTAGTGCCGTGTTTGCCAAACTCGGGGCCATAGCCGCTCCCATAGCGATCCCAGTACTCCAGCGATGGACTACAAAGACATCATCCAGATCGTAATGGACAATTGGCCCATCATCACAAGCAACAGGTCTTTTGGCCACATTTATCCAGAGAAACCCTCCTTCACAGCTAGAAAAGGGAGAAGCATTAGGGACTTTCTGGAACATCCCTGCCAAGTTAAACTTGACAACCCTGATACCTTTGCCTGCAGTGAGCTTCCCTGCCACTACTGTAGACGCATGAGCGGTGCCGCAGGCTTTTACTGCCCCAATGGCAGGAGACACTACACACCTAATGTCAGAGGTGACTGCAATGTCACAGAAGTGATTTACAGGGCAGCGTGCACCAAATGCAATGCTTTCAATGTGGGCAAGACAGTCAACTCCCTTAAAACGAGGATAGCAAATCACCTGCATGAATTAAAATACTTGAAAGTGACAAACCAGCTGGCATGCTCTCAGGAACCTAGGACACAATACGTTTAAATTTCATGTTCTTGAACATATCCCTAAATCCCCACTAGGCGGGGACTGCAACTCGCTGATTGAGAAGAGGGAACTCGAGTGGTAAATACGTTTGCAGGCAAGGAAAAGACCAGGCCTTAACTATGCGGAATCTTTGACCCCAGTCCTGTATCTCAGAAAGATACAACACTGTATACCACAACCTCTGCACCTGGACCTCTAACAGATTTACCGACGAAATGTTACTTTTCGTGCGACAGCCAGTTTTGATCTCACCAGTCTACCTCCAGCCCATGGCCTGATACTTCCCCTGGCAAATTCAAACTCATTTGTTTTTGGTCAATGGTTCATCTATATACATGTTTTTGTCTTTCATGTTTTCTACAATGGTTCAGTATTACTTTTTTTCATGTCTTTCTAGCTTTTCAGGTTACATATCAGTGCCTTTTTAAGATTGTTTTTTTTTAGTTAATAGCCCTCATTCAGTTCCATATCTTAATACATTAGTTTCTATTGATATCCATTATTTAAGAATTTTTCACTATTTTGTTTCTCTTTTTAGTTTCTGTATCTTATTTTTTGGTTTTCTAGCCCGTTTTTTATTTTACATACATGCTATTTCTCTAGTACGCTCGGCTTTGCTTATTATGCTCTTTTAGGTTGTCCACCATCCTGACAAAGATTTCGAAAAGTGTAGCCTAACAATGTATTTTACCAGCAAGGGTTGATTTTTTCCAGCAAGACTATTTTTAGTTAACTACATTTTTTTAGCTAATTTTAGCTAATCTCCGAACTACACTATTGTAGGTTTAGAGTGATTCTACTAACCATGTATGAGCTGGCTCAGGATAGCTAACCTATCAGATTGTAAGGTATGATGTCAAGTTGGCGTGCCCAATCACAATAAAGGTTTTTTCACCCACACTTGATTGGCTCCCACTGACCCACTCCCAGGTACTCTTATAAAAGGAAATCCTCAGGATCACTCTTTCCATTAAGGAACTACGCTTCAATGGTGATTATACTTCAATAAAGTACGACCTTCTAGAATCTGAACTTCGACTACGGTGATTTTTTGCCACCACGGCAAGCAGAGCTCCTTAGCCGAGCCACATTTACATTGTTTTGCCTGTTTTTTCTGTGTGTTTCATCTTTGATTTCTAGCTGTCACACTAGCGGTTCCTCTCAGCAGGCGACCTGACCAGCCGGTACTACGACCTGTATATGAAGCCTTTCTAAACGCTTTACTCAGCCTTCAACCACAAGCACTCGGGTACGCACAGCCTTTCTCAAGGCTTTACCGGTAGCCCAGCTTCTTCACCGACATCCCACAGTACCTTTATTAAGGCAGCCTACCTGGTCATCCATTTATTCTTGGCTTCCCTAGGGTATTTTACTCGTGGACTGTTTGTGTATTTACTAAAAATGCATAAAACCTCCCCTACCAATCAGCAGTACTTGCAGTGATTACATCAGAACGTACCTGCAATCTTTGTAGTATCAAATGAGCCATTTCCAAAATTCTCAAGTACTGTTTTAATGTTACATGTCCTCTTAAAGTAAAGCAGCGCCCATCACCCACAATCCTTGCAAGATCTTTGTTCCCTAGTATTACCTTCCAATTATTGTCTAGTGTCTTCTTAATGATGTTTACATCAGGTGAAATCAGGAGGGGAAAAGCCCTGACCAATAAGCCGTGGCCTATTTTGTTGTTTTTAGAACTAAGAGAACATCTTTTAAGATGGCATAAACTTAACTGATGTATTACTTTTAACTTCTGAAATAATGTTGTCTAAAATATTAAACTGATAACCTCTGTCCAAAAATAGGCTGCTAAGAATAGTAACTTCATAATCAAACATTTTGTCGTTACTTACCAATCTACTTAGTTTTGTTTCTTTTTTAAACACCTTTATTAAATTGTCACTTATGACATAGGCACATTTACATTTATATAAAAGCAATCAAACTGTATTAACAAATTAACATCAATAAACATTATACTTCACATATATTGCTGTATATCATATAACCTAAGCAACATTACATAAATTATTAAATTCCTGTCCCCCTTTTTAAAATAAACATCTTTATTAAACCATCACTTATGACAAAAGCAATCATATTTATATAAATGAAAACAACCCACACTAACACAATCCTCGTTGCAAGCATTTTACATCACAAACCATACTGACATTCTCCCAGTTGACCTCTAATCACATTCTTTTTCATGTGAAACAGATGTCTGTTATGATACAAATGATTATTAATGAAAGTTTGTATTATACTGAACAGTGTGTCTCCCAGATATCCTTTAGTAAAAGACAAAAAATTAGTATTAATGTTTAATTCACTGCAAAAACTGTTAAAGTCTTCTTTAGTTCTATTCCAAAGAGAAAACACAAGTCATCTATGTAAAGACAGACTTTATTAAAAAGGGGGTGGAAGTGGATGCTTAGAAATTCCTGCTCCCACCATCCCATTATTACTAATAACACTGCTTCTGCCTCACACAAATCAAACTTAATTTAAATTGCTTGAGCTTAATTGATGCTAATCATTATCAAATTACTGTCTTTCGGCTTTTCCCGGTTAGGGGTCGCCACAGCGGAACTCCGGTCCACTAATGATTGGCAGTTGATTTTTACGTGCTGGCTTGCCGGGCCTAACGCACAACCTTCAACAAAGGAATGCCCATTCACGCATGTCAACACACAGAAGACACTCTAACTGAGAATCTAACGCACAACGTCTAACTGTGAGGCGACAATGCTACCGCAGCACCACCACCGCAATTATAGAAGAAAAAAAGCCTGTGCCCATGAAACTGTTAAGAAAATAGCCACACACACATTATATGCAGTAACTAACAATGTGACCAGTGTAAATGAAAACTTGTTCAGTACAAAAATATAGTGCCTGGATAGTAAATCAAATAAATGTATATATTACTTTAATGTAATTTTGCATAGTTGTAAATGATTTTCAACAAATAGTGAGGGCAGTACTGGAAAATGGTCCAGTGAGGGCCTATGCAAAGATAATGGTCCAGCTCCCCACATTCCAGTGTCCTGTGCAGAGTCTACAGTCTTCCCTGTGTTTGTGTGGGTCTCCTCCTTGTAGTCCAGCTTCCTCCCACATTCTAAAGTCATGCAGTAGGTGGACTGGATACTCTAAATTGGCCATAGGTGTGAGTATGCGCAAGATCATTTGTGGCTGGGCTAGCCACCCAGTGGTGTAAACCTTGGCTCTAGATGACTGTCACTGTTGGAGTGACACGATGACCCCATGTGCAAAAATGGGAAAAAGGGGTTGTGGGTGGACAGATGGATTAATTGGTTCTCTCTCCTCAATGACCATAAATGCTGTTCAAATTTGTCAGTGTGCATACTGATTTCTTCTTTATTTGTGCAATGATTAAAGGGACTTGGACTTAATTTAAAACTTTTATTGCACAAACTCTGATGTCTCTCTGCTAAACAAAACAGTCTCACACTAAAAACAGACTTTGCATGGGGGCAGTATCACAGGAGGAGGGATGGACATTATGCCACAAGACCACTGCATGCCATCCCTTATGACAGCAAGAGAACGTGTAGGTGACAGAATTAGGCCCCAAGTAGAAAGCATTCCTTTGGCAGTACTATAACTCTGCTCTAGGACGACTGTCTCCACACTGGTCCTGAATACAAGTGTCAGAGAGGCCCTGGGAGCAGCTGTTAATCAGCTGTGCGGAGCAGGAAAAAAAAACTAGTGATGATGTTATGAGCACATTTGTTTTGCACAAACATATCTACCCAAGAATAAACAGCAATTCATTTACAGTTGCAAACATTTTTTTATTTGTAAATTAAGAATAATTGTCATAGTTGTTTTACTCAAGCAACTGAGAATTTTAAATACAGGTATATTGATAATGTGTGAAGTTTATCTGGTGCAAAGAAATTTTAAAAACAAAATATTTCATTTATAAATATTTTTGATAAGCAAGATTGCATCAAATTAAATGCTAGTATTTTCAACAACTGAATAAAATGTGTTGCGACAGACTGTGTAACAATGGTATATTCTGCATGGTAGCCTCTCATCTTTTCATTTATGTATGAATTGTCCACACAAGGTTACTGTAAATCAAAAGCATATTAATTGCAATGTCAAATACTGTCCAATTACACATACTGAAGACAGTCACAGTTAACTGCAAGTTGTGTATTTTCTATTGCTCTATTTGGCATATATCTTACTAAAATGTAGTTAACTCCTGGTGAGAACTGCACACTAGGTACACAAGTTAAATAAGCAGTTTACTTTAGTTGATCAGCTTACTGAATTGTCATTTTAAACTATGACAAGTTTTTTCACACATACTTTGACACACTGGTATTACCGACTTTGCAGACATCTACTGTTACTGTTTATCTACATGCTGAAATTACCATTAAGAACAGAAACACCAAATACTTGCCAACCCAGAACAAACTGTTTAAACAAAATACAATTATATCCTGCAATGTGAATCCAGTCTCAATTTTTTTATCCATTGGCAACAGATTGGGGTTTATGGCATCTAAAGGAAAAAATCCTCACGATTGACTATTGCTTTAAAACTTAAACATCGAAAGGTAAATTTCACATTTCACTGCTCATCTCCACATAAATCGATCTGCTTCTTTACTTCCTTTGTTCTTGCAAATGCCTCCTAGCATCTATCCTCCATCAGTGCCTAGTAATGCACATGTAGTCATAGTTTAATTGTGTAGTCTACAGTGAAATAAGCAATCTCCTTGCTGTTTTCCCACTCACTGAATGTAGAAACTTATTTAAAGTTGCCCTTTTCCCTAGTGTTGGTAGATTCCTGATGGTGGTATATTTAAGTAAGGGGGTGGGGTGCACCCTATAATATGCTTGCTTTCTACATGTTTTTCACAGGCACTTCTGAAGATACGTTTTCAGTGAGTGGGGTTAGGATGCATTGCCTCAGACATCCCCTTTTAGAAGTCAATATTTTAATTAGGAATCCAGTAAAAGAGAGAGGGAAGTTTTACTTTCTCACTCTTGAATAACAGTTGCTGAAACTGGTTTCCCTCTGTATGGAGTACACAGGAAGATGAGTGGGTATGAGGCAGCTAAATTAACATTGTGCTGCTATCAGCCACCTTCAGCCAAGAAAGCTAACAGTAAATGTCAGTTACTAGTAAACGTTTTTTACTTCTAGCATTTACAGTATTCCATTCTGGGTATTTGGAAAGTTGCAAATAGGACTTGAATAAAACCACAAGGAAGGTGGAAGGGCCGTATTTAAAAATTAGTACTGAAGAAATGGTAATAGCTGCTTTTATTTAATTGGGCTTGTTTCATGTTTCTGGATTAAGTAACTTACTATTTTAGTTAGACCATGAATGAAGAATAATATATATTTCATTACACAATTTCCTGCTTGTCACAATTTTTTTCTAAAGCATTTGTATTCATAGCACTGTCTGTGCAGCAGTACAGCAACGAGATAAGATTATGTCATATTATTACCAACGTGGCAAGCAGCGGGTTATGACGTCTCCGACAGAAACCCTGCTCAACAGCTGGAACGAGGAATGCAGACTTATACAGCTTGCATCAGATGAAAAACAACAAATGTTGCTTCTCAAGTATTACAAAAGGGCAAGAAAAATCCAGAAGTTCACTAACTGAGACATGCCACCTGCTTCTGCAGTAAATCACTGTAAATATGACACCAAATGTTCTCCTTAATTTCTCCTCCCAAAACATATTTACAGATATTTTAAAGTGAACATTAAGGACATTTCAGGATATGCATTCAGTTTATTTCATGAAAGCATGCATGTAAACAGCCACAGGCCTTATGTTTGAATACTATGACCTGGTGCATGCTTCTAAGAGTTACTTTGACATTTACCGCCAGGACATCTGACATTAACATAGCCAGAGATTTTAGATGCTGAAGCTGGATGTGTAGAGTAAGGCACCAAGCTGGTCTCATGGGTGTACGCAGGCATGCGCCATGTGACCCATTGTGCACAAATTACATTTTCAAAGGACAACAGTTTGCCCAGAACAAGAGTGCCAAACAATCCAACTTCAAAAAAGTGAAACTTCATACTATGAGTTAACACATTAAAAGTTGACAGTATCCATTTTTGCTTATGTTATGAGCTAGTAGTCAATTCAAGGCTTCTACTATGCAAGCAATAAAGCTCTAATGATTGAATTGTACAGGGAAATAATGGACCACCCACTGGTGTTGTGAGGTCGACAGTCTAGTGTTGGAATTTTGGGCCTCTCCACAACCCCTGAGAGATCATTTATTTCCTTGTAGCATCCCACCCTGGAGGGCATTGCTGCACTTAGAAAAATGGGATACACATTAACCTATTGTGTACTTATTAGTATGCACAAACTGTTGTTTTTGTTTTATTAGTAGTATATTCATATTTTTGATATAACATAATTCCTTTGTTTACTGTTTCAACACTTGTGTAGGTTATGTAATTGTTGGAGGAAGTATTTTATATGCAAAATATAAGTAGAATAAGTAATAACACACACGCACACACACGCCTGCAATTGCTTTTTTTTTTCTTCTTGATAACAGCAGCTTTTTAAGAGTTGCAGTTACAGAAGGAAAAGGAAATGACATATTCTTGTAACTGTAGATCCCACAGGTGCTGGAGTTACTTAAGTTTGTTATGTTACTTTTTATTTTATTTTTCCCACTCTAACTACAGCAAAAGCCATGGTTAACCAGGAAAAAATAAATGACCCTAACCCTGAGTAGCATCCTGCCATCACCCAGAATGATACCACAGTACAAGGACAAAATGATTGACTTCAGCAATTGGCTAAGCTTCTGGTGTCATTCTAAGGGGATCCAGTATTTGTCTGCCTGGGACGACATGATCGACAGTCCATGATGCTTTGCCAGAGATGGCCTGCACCTGTCGCCCTTAGGATTCCGGATACTGGCTAAGACTCTTGCCACCCCTATAGTGCCTTTTTTAGGCAACGTTCAAATGACAAATTCACCACCGTAACAGGTACAAGCAAGCAAAATCTGAGGGTAATGCTAGAAGTCTAAACCTCAAAATGCACTCACTCGAGGCACTCCTTAAAATGGAGAACACTGACATCTGTGCAGTGACTCCAGAGAGCACCCCTGCATTACCAGGCTTCAATTCATACCACACCTTTCGGCCACCTAACCCAGAAAAAAGCAGTAAAGGCGGAGGCGTGTCCATATTCATTAAGGATATCCACACCTCCAGCTAAGTTGCACAGCATAATGCATCCGAGATTATCCAAGTGAAACTAACTCTGGGCAAGACCGCAATCCAAATTGTAGCTTGCTACAGACCCCCCACCATGCCCCAGGATTCACACTCCTCATTTCTTGATACACTGGAAAGTATTAGGATACAACCCAACACCCTAATAATGGGCGATTTCAACTACCCCACCATTAACTGGGAAAACTACTCATGTAAATAAACTTTCAAGACCGGAAAAACAAACTAGCGAAAACCACCGCTAATTCAAAAGCCAAGAACTCGACTCAGGCCAGTCCAAAACGTAAAAAACATGAAAAACAACAAATTTTATTAAGCCACTATAAAAGCTTTTCATTAGTACCTTGCACTAACTTATTCAGACAAGCAAAACATTCACACCATTACAAGTGAGTTTAAATAACAGCATTGAAGCACTTAACCATGCCCCTTGCTCTCCCTTTAACTCCTTAAAGGTACAGATCACAGCTAACTAAGGTGCATTTGCAATTCTCTATTAACATAATAAAAAATTCATACACCGAGACTGTAATAATAGCAGGCTTTGAAACTGAAAGAAAAAAGCCCAATATTTTGATTAGTAAACTGTATGAAGTAGATAAATGTGTAAAATATACAACAAAAATAACGGTGTTCAACCTACAGCATAAATACTAATATTAATAATGGAAGCGCGACGCTTCCTAATCAAAGATTACCTATGGATACATTGTATCTTGCCTGCTTTCAAGTAAAATAACTAATATAATGGATATAATAAATGTACTGTCCTAAACATCTAAATAACTAGAACAGCTACCCAAGAAAAATAATATTAATCATATCTCACTAAATAATAAAAAAAATAAAATAAAAAAAAATAAAAATAAAAATGTAGAAATATAAAATATGACATGTATATAATATAACATAAATTTAGGTTACTCGGTATAGGTTTAATACTGTCATTGAATAAAACAGGTCTAAAAGTTAGCATATCTAGACCTAAAATTAATAAATAATAAAATATGGATCAATAATATATATTGAAAAATAATAATCATGATGTATAATCATAGCAAAAACTAATAACTATTAACCCTCCACCACTGTCGACTAATAAAGAGTTATGAAACCATTAATTTGTCGACTCTCATTTTTCATTTTTTGACAATAAACAGCTCGTCACCTCTTCAAACTTTTAAGTTTTAAAAAACAACTAATGGATAACGAGCTGTTAAGACCAGGGGGCGGCGATATGCTTCCAATCTTAATTGCCAAAGAAGCTCTTTACATTCTAATCTATATGTCTCAGGTCCATAAGAATTGGTATTATCCAGTTGATCTATAACCATAAATGTAAACTCATGGTTTGGGTTGTTCTGGATGTGCATAGCCAAAGCATTGTCCGTTTTCATTCTTCTTATGGCATACAAATGCTCGTACATTCTTTCCTGGAGTTTCCTCTCAGTCTTGCCAATGTAAAAACAGGGGCATGATGAACATTGAGCAAGGTATACCACTTGGGTACTGGAACAAGTAAAACGTCCCCCTGATGAGGAATTTCCTGTTCTTGACTGTAAAGGCTGTACCTGCCTGGACAAATCTGCAATACTTGCACATATTACATTTATACATCCCTGATCTTGTTGTTACTAAATCTCGCGTAGATTCCGAAATATTTTTGATGTTAGGGCCCCTTCTGTATGTTATCAATGGGGCTTTATCAAAAATTGGACCTCCAAGTAACTCAGGGGAAGTAATCGCCAGTTCCTCTTAATTATAGTAACTATGTCATTGGCATCTGTATTAAAAGTTAAAATAAAGTTGGACCTGGACATGTTTCCCTGAAAATCAGGGCATACAGGTGATGGTGAATGACTCAATTCAGAAACAACATGACTCAAGATAGAAGGAAAATAGCCATTAGCTCTCTTGGTCTCAACTTCAAAACACAACTCATCAATCAAGGTTTCTGGATAACCTCGATCCACAAATAAATTGGCTATGAAATCACACTCTTCCAAAAATTCACTATCCCTTGACACCATCCTAGTTGCTCTTACAAGTTGTCCTTTGACTATAGCCTTTTTCTGATGAAGCAGATGGTCACTATCATAATGTAGATAAGAATTAGAGAAAGTTGATTTCCGATGGATTCTGGTTCCAAACTGACCTAGACTTCTGTCTTCTTTATAAAGTTCCACATCCAAATAGGATATCTTCTCCATGTCTATTGTACAAGTAAATTTCAAAACGTCAGACGAATTATTGAAGCCGATCACTAGGTCTTGGGCTTCTTCCAGTGAGCCATTAAACAAGATAAAAATGTCGTCCAAGAATCTTATGTACAGAACGACTTTCTCTTGAATAATATTATTGGGAAAGGCAAACGTTCTTTCCCAATGAGACATGACCAAATTAGCTACACTGGCGCCACACGGAGACCCCATAGGAACACCAATCAACTGATGGAACCATCTGTTATTGAATGTGAAATAGTTATATGTCAAAATAATATTCAACAATCCGCTCACCATAGATATCTCTTTGGATGGAGCTTGGTATAAATCATCTCCAATTGAATCCATTCAAGTGCTACCTCATGGGGAATTGAAGAATATAAATCAATGACGTAGATGGTCAGAAAATAGGCATTTCCTTCAAAGGTAGCTAGTCAAACTTTCCAAAAAGGACCAAGAATCTCTGGCTATGTGTGGTACCTGTGATACATATTGTTTGAGGATGGTGTCTACTACCTTCGCTGCTGCATAGGTAATACTACCCCTCGCGTTTACTAATTGGCGCATAGGGGGAATCACCAATACTTTTATGAATCTTAGGATTCCCAAATAATGCTGGAATGCGTGGTGAGGGTACTGAAATAAACTGTAAATGTCCATATCCAGAGACCCACTAATGAACATGTCTTCAAAGTATGACCGCACACGGTTCATACTAATATACAATTCATTCTTAGATACTTCTCTATAAGTCTCTGTAGAAAGTATCGCTAAAAGTCTATCTATATATTCATCCTGTTCCATAGCTACTAATCCACCTCCTTTGTCAGGTTTCATTATTCTGATAGAAGAAGAACTGAGAGCTTCCAATGAGTCCAATTCAATCTTGGAAATGTTGAAGTGGGTCTGTCGTTTACACTTAAGCAAATTCCTAATGTCCACATCACACATGTGTTCAAACACTCCCAAGCAAGGGGCCAAAGGTGGATTATATGTACTTGGAATATGATACATAGGCCTTGGTTGGACCGTCTCTCCCAATAAAAGGGCCAAGTTCAACTTTCTCACAGAAGAGTTTGAGGTCTAAAATTGACTTATCAACACTAGCACGTCTAGAGGGTATAAAAGTTAAGCCCTTGGCTAAAATGTCAACAAGGGGTTGGGAGAAAACAAAATTTGAGTA
This sequence comes from Protopterus annectens, assembly GCF_019279795.1. Lineage (NCBI taxonomy): Eukaryota > Metazoa > Chordata > Ceratodontiformes > Protopteridae > Protopterus > Protopterus annectens. The sequence goes on from NC_056744.1 coordinate 1,534,053,013, forward strand.
ATTATATATTTTGAAGTCCTTCCCTGTGTTATATATCACTTCAAAGTGTTTATTTGATCGGGTATTAGGAAATCTAACATCTTCCATCAGTTCTTCCTCAATTTGTATTTGTTTCTCGTCATTCTGCTCGATGTTTGTTGAGGAGACGAGGCTTGTGTTTGAAAATTTACCCCGACCAACCCTGTATCAAATTGACTTGGATTATCAATATTATCTCCCTGCTCCCCTGCTCCATCCACTCCTTCTGGACTCAGTCTCTTTTGATTGGCCCCCTTGTTCTGCTCCATAACTGATGTTATATTGCCCTCTCCACAGGGCCTCACTGGATGTTTCAGTAGGTTAGGGTTATTTTTCAGAAAATTGCCCTGAGACTTAGGGGGTTTTGGATATGCTACACCATCCTTATAAACCTTAATGTCTCTTTGTAATTTTTTGACTTTAGTTGAGGTAATCTTTGTTATATAGTGGTCAGTAATAGTATATGACCTTTCATATTCAAATCTATACCTTGGGAAACAAACATCAGTTTTTATCTCTTCATCTAAAACGGAAAATTCCTTATTCAACTCATAATAGTCTCTTGATAATGTACACTAATTAGGTTTAACAACTCATTCCCATGTCTATCAAACAGGGCTATCAAATCCTGGTGGAATTTAGAACCTTTCTCTAGCCCTGTTGGGTATTGCCAGGATCGGAGGCCTTTAGGGACTATGTGTGCTTGCCTACATTCATTGAAATATGCCACCTCGAGTTGTAATTTTCTACTTTTAAGTAGTTTTTGGTCAAATACATGTAATTTAGTAGGCAGACTCACATTCTCGTGTTCAATAACTTCATTACTAGCTCGGTCGTTTTCAAATCCAAAACGGAAGGACCTATTAAGCCATTCATTTAAATTAAAATTCACATACCTTCCCTTTTGGCCATCCGACATGTTGTTCTGTTGATGTGCTAAACCAAGTGCACCTGGGGGGCTCATACAGCCACTTACTAAATTCTTCATATTCCCTTCTCGTTCTTGCGTCGAGTTGTAAGGTTAGGTACAACCTCCGTTTCATTAATAATTCCGTTAGGTGATGTCAAACCCAAAGATCCAGTTAAAGGCATCCGCAAGGAACGTGTTTGTGAAGTATTAAGTCCGTTTAATAATGAAGTACTCTGCGAAAGACATTCCACACGTTGCGTTGTTTTCCACTTTCTCGGTGAGAAGGTTAATTAAAATAGTTAAATCTCCTGGCTCTGGCATAGTCCCTGCTGGCGATGAAGCGGTGGACATAAAACACCAAAGAAATAAACTTTCAAGACCAGAAAAACAAACTAGCGAAAACCACTGCTAATTCAAAAGCCAAGAACTCGACTCAGGCCAGTCCAAAACGTAAAAAACAACAAATTTTATTAAGCCACTATAAAGGCTACTCATGTACCAACTCTTTTGCTCAACGTTTTCTAGAATTCATAAATTCCAACGCCTTGAATCAACTTATTCACACCCCCACCAGGGGCAGCAATATCCTAGACCTGATCATTACCAACATGGGAAACCGGTGTTCCACACCAGAGGTCAATTCTTCGTTGGTCAGATCCGACCTCAAGCTAATCAGCCTAGACATCCACATCCCACCCCCAGCCCCAATTAGGGAAACCATTGTAAAAAAACTTCTCAAAAACCAACTTCACACTTCTTAAGACAGAAGTGGCAAACTTCATGACACCCATGCAGACGGACAATAGAGGTATGACTGCCGAATCCTACACAAATGCACTTTATAAGCACTTACACGAGTGCATGATCATGCTATCCCTAATAGAACCAAGACCAAGATGTTATCCTCCAAAAAAAGGAAGCCAATCTGGTGGTCCTCTGCCATAAACAAACTCTACAACAGAAGAAAGAAACTGTTGCAAAAAAGAGTAAAATCCCATGACTGGAGGAACTCCCTGGTCAACCTCAGTAAGAAGCTGAGATCCTCTCATAAAATCCTCCAAAGCTAGTTATGAAAACAAAATTGCCACTGACTCTAAAGACAACCACAAAGCATTCTATAGCTATGTCAAGAATCTAAATGGGAACACTCAGATCTGCTCTGAGTTACAGCATAATGGCACTAAATATACAGAACCAACTGATATTGCCAACATCCTAGCAGATAGGTTCAGTGCTAACTTTACCCCCCTCAGTGCTAACTTTACCCCCCTCTCACCCCCTAGAGGGCCCATCTCTATACCGGAAGAATGCAAAGTTCCTACAATCACGGCTGCACAGGTAAAAAAAACACTCTCCAAAGCCAAGAACACAGCATCCATGGGACCTGACAATATACCAGGCTGCGTTATACACGAACTACAGAATGAACTGGCACCCTACCCAAGTACCATGTTCAATCATAGCCTCACCTCAGGCTTTGTACCCACTGAATGGCGCACCGCGACAGTTATCCCACTCCACAAAGGGGGAGCCACGACGGACCCCGGGAACTACCGCCCCATTAGCCTGACGAGCCTGGTCTGCAAGGCCATGGAACTTATCATCATGGAACTCATAAACAAAGACATTGGTAATCTCCAAACTCTGGACCCTACTCAGTTTGGATTTGTAAAAGGCAGATCATGTCTCCTAAACCTGATTGACTTCTTTGAAGCAGTCACCAAAGCCACAGATTAGGGTAAAATGGTTCACACAGCTTATAAAGATCTCACCAAGGCTTTTGACACCATCCCCAACTCTGGAATTATAGATAAGCTCACTAAACTAGGTATAAATCCCTATGTCACAAGATGGGTTGCCAACTGGCTTATGGACAGAACCCACACTGTGAAAGTTGCGGATTCCAAATCCAACATCAGACCAGTGACAAGTGGAGTACCGCAGGGTTCAGTCCTGTTTCCTCTCCTGTTTGGTATCTACTTCTCTGAAGTGCAGGCCAACACAGAAGGTCTTTGGCTAACAAAGTTTGCAGATGACTGCAAACTAGGAGCCATAATCGAAACTCCTAACGATGTGGACAAACTACAAAAGGGCCTCACTGAGACAGATACCTGGTGTCAAAGCCATGGCCTGAAGCTCAATGCCAAAAAGTGAATTGTCATCCCTTTGGTAAAAACTCTGTACCCATGAACTACCACATAGCTGGTAGTCTACTTAATGACGAAAATGTGATAAGAGACCTTGGGACACAGGTGGACAGTAGTCTCACCTTTGATAATCACATCGCCACAATGGTCAGGAAATCTTTCTATGTGGCTCATCTCATCACAAAAGGATTCTCATCCAGAAAAAAAGAGGTCATTGTTCCCCTCTACTCATCACTCATTAGACCCATTATAGAGTACAACGCCCCTTTTGGTATGTACCTCACAAGACATCTACAACAAATACCTCACAAAGAGGATTACTGGCCTCAAACAGATGCCCTATGCAGACCGTCTCAAAAAACTACAGCTTTACTCCATCGCATATCGCCTACTCAGGGGCGATCTCTGCCTAACATACAAAGCTATGTCAAACCCAGAGCTGTTGGACATGCTCCGCTTAAAGAATTCCCAATCCCTCCTAACTACACGCTCTAGGGACCTTAACCTTATCACCACAATAAACAGAACATGCTGGTGGGATAGATTCCTGTCCCAGAGACTTCCCATACTCTGGAACAGACTACCTATCTATGTTAAACAGAGCTCCTCATTAGCACTCCAAGAAAAATCTTGATGACTGGATGGGAAATGGGAAATTCACCCCTGGGATCACCTCTGTGGCTCTGCTCGACAAGGGCACAGGAAAATAATTTTCTTGGGTGGCAAAAGCCAGGGTACATTTTTTGGCTAGGCTTGTATGGGCCCTAGGGCCGATAGCCTAGTACCTACCTATGAACCTATGATTGTTGCAGTAAAAAATTGTAGTCTTAGCATGTGGATTTAAGGACAGAACAGATATGCTTCCTTTTACCAGGATCTTCCTGTATATTAATTTATCCATATGGAATGCGGAGTGTCTAACGGTGATTGCAAACTTACATCCCAATTAGACAGCATAGCTTGCACAGTAATAAGGACATTATTTTCTAAAATCACATAAAGAATCAGGTCAGTGTGAATGAATGACCTGTGATTATTACATATTTGAGGATAACAGTATGTGATTATTACATATTTCAGGGTAACAGTCATATTTGAGGATAACAGTATGTGATTATTACATATTTCAGGGTAACAGTCATATTTGAGGATAACAGTATGTGATTATTACATATTTCAGGGTAACAGTCATATTTGAGGATAACAGTATGTGATTATTACATATTTCAGGGTAACAGTATGTGATTATTACATATTTCAGGGTAACAGTATGGTTATTATCACATATTTGAGGGTCAAAAACAGTATTTGATTATTACATATTTTAACACCAATATTGTACATTGTATAACTGTGACAATGAAGACAACCTGCAAAGGATGACAATTGTTGCAGTGTACAGACCACCAAAGTCAAATGCTGATGACCTAGTTCATACATTTTTGCATAAAACACAGGAGGAAAAATAGTGGCTGGGATTTAAATTTATCAGAAAACAAGACTGGAATAAAATTGATTCAATAACATCAGTAGGGAAATTATTTAAAATGTAAGCTCAAGAACAACCATTGCTTCAAACTGTGAAAATGTCTACCAGGGAACTGAACGTGCCTGACATTGTTTGCATTCCTAAGGAAATGACAGTTAATTCATTTCAGGTTTTACCACCATTGATATGCAGTGATAATGGGGCTATAAAGGTTAAATTACTGCACAGAACATAAACTGTAGACTATATGGAACCAAAACAGTCACTATGTGAAACAAATTTGAGGGATGAACTCAGTGGAAAAACTGCAGAAGGATAATGTGTAAAGTTTAGAAAGGGAAGTTAATTGAATGCAAAAATCACAAAATGTTAAATATTGGGGTTTAGGTACACAAGATCAGGAGGATATATTTCAATACACACAAGGTATTTAATTAAGATGCCAGACTTTAAATATAAGACATGGAAATAAGGACCAACTATAACGCTGAAAACTGAAATACGTTGGACAGACAAATTAAACATGAGACAAGATCAAGACCAATTTGAAGAAGATTTATATAAAGATATTGAGCATCTAGGAAACCATGTTATAGATACATAAGATATGATAGGAGCAACATAATATTTTCTTAAACACAACATATATCACACACACATACACACACAGTGCCTCTACTCTATTAAAAAAAAAAAAAAGATCAATTACACAAATTATCTTGAGACATTGGCACATGACAAGATAGGGTGGTCCCTGGTCCCTACTTTTAGTGTATGTGTTTCACATTTAAAATTTCCCATTTGAAAGATGTACCAGGTACAGTTCTGAGGCTGTAGCAGCAGAGCCATAGCAGCACATGGTTCTCTGAGCTGCACTCAAAACATCAGTTTCAAGACTAATCATTCTAATTTTAAAATTATACCAACCCACTTCCTATAATGTAGCAGGGGGCTTGCACACATGAAGCAAAGCACTCAGGCATTGCAGTTCTTATCTGTATCAGTGTGCAGTCTTCTTCAGCTGTTGTGTCTGTAATGAGCACTCTATATCACTGCACTCTGGGGCACAGTTCCCCTTTCCAGTGAGGAACAACCTTTTCATGAGACATAGGTTGCCAGTGCAGAATGAGAACAGAGGGGTTTATGGTCAATTTCTCATGAGGCTTTTCTTCCCTTTCCTACTGGGGGCTGACAAGCACAGTCACTTGCTGCACTAGAGCCAAACATTCATGTGTCCTCCCTGGACAGTCACCCCCCCCCCATCATATGCCATATACTGTACTCCAACAGCAGTAATTCCATTATCCCATAAGCCCTGGCCATTTGCCTGATTTTGCAGGATATTACTACCCCTCTCCTCTTAGGCAGCATAGTCCAATATCCTCCACAGCAAGCATCTCCAGTGTCCAGATCTTTTTAAATGAACATGGACTACATGCAAGTCATAGGTTCATAGGTAGGTACTAGGCTATTGGCCCTAGGGCCCATACAAGCCTAGCCAAAAAATGTACCCTGGCTTTCGCCACCCAAGAAAATTATTTTCCTGTGCCCCTGTTGAGCAGAGCCACAGAAGTGATCCCCGGGGTGAATTTCCCATTTCCCATCCAATCATCAAGATTTTTCTTGAAGAGTGCTAATGAGGAGCTCTGTTCAACATAGATAGGTAGTCTGTTCCAGAGTATGGGAAGTCTCTAGGACAGCAATCTATCCCTCCAGCATGTTCTGTTTATTGTGGTGACAAGGTTAAGGTCCCTAGAGCATGTAGCTCGGAGGGATTGGGATCTCTTTAAGTGGAGCATGTCCAACAGCTCTGGGTTTGACATAGCTTTGTATGTTAGGCAGAGATCGCCCCTGACTAGGCGATAAGCGATGGAGTAAAGCTGTAGTTTTTTTGAGACGGTCTGCATAGGGCATCTGTTTGAGGCCAGTAATCCTCTTTGTGAGGTATTTCTGTGGTCTTTCCAGTTGTTGTAGATGTCTTGTGAGGTACATACCAAAAGGGGCGTTGTACTCTATAATGGGTCTAATGAGTGATGAGTAGAGGGGAACAATGACCTATTTTTTTCTGGATGAGAATCCTTTTGTGATGAGATGAGCCACGTAGAAGGATTTCCTGACCACTGTGGCAATGTGATTATCAAAGGAGAGACTACTGTCCACCTGTGTCCCAAGGTCTCATCACATTTTCGGCATTAAGTAGACTACCAGCTATGTGGTAGTTCATGGGTACAGAGTTTTTACCAAAGGGGATGACAATAAACTTTTTGGCATTGAGCTTCAGGCCATAGTTTTGACACCAGGTATCTATCTCAGTGAGGCCCTTTTGTAGTTTGTCCACATCGTTAGGAGTTTCGATTATGGCTCCTAGTTAGGACTTGGAGACAGCGACCAGGATAGACAGGAATATGTTTAAAGTGATAATAACTTGGCTAAAAACAAGCATAAAGGATTGAAGTGCATTTGGTTTTCACAAAAAAGTCTGACATGTAACTGAACAGTTTTGACTACCTGTTTCTAAATGGCTGTAGTTTCCAGCTTCTTACTTTTGTATATTATAGACCATTTCAAGCACCAATTTCCAAAATCCCTCCAACACTGAAAGGGCAGAATGTGGATCATGGAAATTATACCATGTCACTCAGCTTCACAATTCTATTAGGTCCTGTAAGTGGGAATATGGCCTTTTCACCATTTTATACAAGACGACTAACAATGGCTGGCATCACGGCTTATGTTTGTCATATAATCACTGGGGAAAGCAGGAGACCATTCCTTAATCACAAAACAGTTGCAGGAAGAGTTTTCCAAAAGAAAAAACAAGCTATAATTAAACAATGATTATTAATCATTTAGATAGCATTTCATTTGATGCGAGCACAGTGTTTGGGTACTTGCTATTACATGTGCATGACGTAGATACTTTATAGAGGTAATAAGGCAGCTGAATTGTTTAATTACCTGTTCTTAAATTACAGAGGTAATCCAGAAAATGCAGGTCAAGTCTGGTATCCCACCTGTGACCCAGGTGTGACCCACAGGGTGACAGGGCTAACAAGAAACCAGAGTACAAAGGATTAGTCCCAATAAAATTACTTTAGCTAGCAGATCTATGAGACTCTGTTTGTGATACCTATTCTATGGGGGGAATAAAGACACTGTTTTGAAGTTTACACCATCTTTACTCCTCCTGTAGGGAGGGTATCAGATAGCGACAGTCTCCTGGATCTGCTAGCTGAAGTGATTTTATCTGGACTAATCCTTTGTAATCTGTTTCTTTGTTAAAAATTGTGAATAATAAAATAGTTCATGTATAGAAAAAACACAAGTTGATGTAGGTAAGTTACTTACTACAAATGTAATTTGGATGAAGTTCAGTTACATGCTATTTCCTCATACCAGAGTGTATTTTTTTTCACAGAACTAGATGTGCATCGCCACATATAAGTAATATGTGACTTAATTGTTTGGTCAGAATGTCAGTGATGTTAACATTTTTTTAGTGCACACCAAAATGCTGTATTTAGGAATTTTTCTCTCTGCCTTCCATAACATGTGGCCTATTAAATTTAAGATTTCTCCCCTTACAAAAAAGCCTACATAGCAAGCTAGCCATGTCATATCTCCCTTCAACTGGTTCATAAATCTATACAGTCTCTGGAGTTATATGTTTGCAGTGAAAATACAAATCAACCCTACTATCACAGCTGAATAAGCAGATAAGACTGGAATGGCAGAAAATGTTAATCTGGCTGACTGAGGAAGGGAAGGTGGAAGAAGCAAGGAATACCTACAAGAAGGTCTGAAGTTACATAGGTTTCTTCCTTAAAACAGTAATTTAATTTCAGAACTTTCTGAAACTGAAAAGGGGGCTCACTATACTGTGAACAGAAAAATACCAATAACACAAATGCATGAGAGTCCTGGGGTACTATTAGTGACACTATGGCAAGAACGTGAGCAGGAATTCTGTGCAATACCATTCTAATGCAATGGAAAGAAGATCCTTCTAGAAAGGGCAGGGCATCTTCTTCAGACCAAGGTGCACTTAGGGAGGGAGAAAGTTTAACCAAACACAAAATAAATCTGCCCCACTTTTTTAGGGCTAGAGAAAAAATTGCATTGCAGACAATACCATTACCGAATAAAAGATCTCAACATACTTCTCAGGGCTAAAAAAATCATAGCACTGACCCTTAAAAAATCATAGCACAGAGTCAGGAAGGAGCACTTTCTTACTGTACACCATAGACGTTCTTCCTGTATTGGACACTCCAGTATATCTGTCACTTTCTAAAGCATATTGTTTTGTAATTAATTTAATTTCTTGTTATACTCCTCATGGTAAAGGTGCACATGAGTTTGCAAAACCTACAGAGTGCACTGTTTAATTTATTAACTTCACTGTTCATTTTTTGTCTATAGTCAAATCCAAACAATGTCATGGTAGGTACTATGTATGGGCAATGATTTACATATGACTGCAACACATTGTGGGTAGGAAAATAATTTACCCCCTTATTTGAGCAACTTCTTACATTGTGGTTTCAATATTATCATTAGCATGTGTGTTCATTTTCAATGTATGCTGTTCCACCTGTAAGAACTAGATGGTAACTTTTCTACGAAGTAAAAAACACTACTGATGCATTTAAATACTTTAGCTTATACACAAGTCCCCATTTATTTAATAAGTTCTCCCCTCCCCATAACCAGGTTTGACTTTACGAGGAGCAATGCTAAATCTGAGGATCAAAATCATAATGATTGAGAAGTACAGGTCTTAACAGATTTTTTTTTTCAATTTAGAAGTGAAAACATTTGCCAATATTTGGTTCTACTACTGACAGGCTGCTTAATAGAAAAACATTCAAGAAAGCCAACTTACTGTTAGAAAAAGCAAATAATCTTTCTGTTCCATCTTCCACTTCACAGTAAATATTTCTCCCTCAATTGTTGTTATACTCTCTCTGATTTCACTCAGGTTCTCTTCCATCTCACTCAGAATCCCTGCTGCTTCCTCCTTCAGCTTTAGGACCATCTGTTCTTCCTTCTCCCGGAGGAACTGGTGCAGTTTCTCAAACTCAAACATAATGTGCTGCTGCAGATTGGGGACACATTCCTGGTAGGAGGCATAAAATTTAAAAACATGGAAAATATTTGCAGCCATCAAGAAACAAAAAATAACTGGTTTAAGAGAGTGATGCAAGAAGATGAATGGATGGAAACATGATTTACTTACATTAATGCTGTAGACTTCCTTCTCCTGCTTTATCTGTAATTCCTGTAGTTTTTTCAGGTTGGATTCCAATGACTCAGAGGCTGTTTGCAACTTATCCTAGAGAAACACATACAATATTACGGCATGTATCAGAATATGCACTCACATTTACCTCATACCTACTTCATAAACAACCATTATAAGCCAAGTTAAGCCCATTAGACTTTTTTTATTACTAATTTTCTTTATGTTCTCTCAAACTAATGCCCCTTGTACACTGACAATGAATCTCTTATGTGATATGTGATCTTGTCTCCTAAAGAAACACCAATTTGGGCAAGTACAAATAACGTTTCTTTTATGGAACATTCATAATTAAGTGACAGCAGCTCCGTTTTAAACTTTAAGACAAGTTAGCACAAAGTGGTTTTAATGTTCCAGCATAATTCACAAAATGTTTACTTCTCAAAATTCTCTTCTTTATGATCAGAATTGGCATGGAAAGGACACATGCTGGGAAGAGAATGAGGTCACTCTCAAATGAGATGTAAAAAAGTTGTAAAGAACGCACAAATAAGCTTGCATTGTGCACCTACTGTACAAAGTAATCCTGCAGCACTCATCAATGACTCTAGGTAGCGGTCAACTGTCACAGCAGGATGATCGTGATCTCTCCTGTCTCTCCCCATCTTCAGAGATATTTGTACCATTCTTTTAGGCATAAAGTGGAGTCATGCCTGATCCTGTACTCAGATCGTTAACATAAAGAAACAAAAGTCAGGTTAGGTATCACAAAGGGACCCTTTTCACACCACAGCATCAAATTTGTGATGCAAAAAATACAGTGATTCCTGAAAAAAAAATCCTCTCTGTATGAAACTATTATGCCTACCTCTTGGGAACACCACAGAACATATCTATCTATGTGCCTTCTGATATTCCTACTGCACCTGTCATTTACCACAGGGACATTTTGCTCATGCTGTTCCATTTTCAGCCTACAACAATTTTTCATGAGGTGCATTGACTATGCACACTTGACTCCTGCTCTGCAAATACATGGACTGAGTGGCATGCAGTAGTGGCCCCAGCACACAGTATTGCTGTAGCACTTCCCACAAGACATACTTGAGCATGCAGTACCTGCTCCGCACAACACATGTAGGCAGCACACATAGATTCTCATGACCATTCCAAGAGCCATGTGACAACAATGTTTACATTTCAGTACCCTGCTGCAGTCTCTCTCAGGGAAGCCAAGAAGAGTTCTCTCCTTTTAAACTAGAAGGAACCCTTCCATTCTCCTTTCTTAAAATAGGGACCACCACCCCATTTTTCCAATCTCAGGAAGTACTAGCCCACATTTCACATAACACTGAAAAAGGCACAATAACTAAAACATGCTAAAAATGTCGGCACTCCTTCAGTATTCCCAAACAGCTCTCATCCAATCCCACTGCCTAGCAACCATGGAACTGTTCAGTAGTGATAGTCACCCCAGCAACAGAAATGGGGGCAGTCCTACTAGTTGCGCCTGACATTCAATCCTTTGATCACCAGATTAAGAAATTTCTTAGTGTGTTCATTCCATCTTCTGATAGTGCTCCCACTGAAGGTCAGCGTTTCTCTGCCTGTGGCAACTTTGGCAATATTCCACCATCTCCTCTTCCTGGGGTCTCACGATGGTTTACCAGAATCTCCTTGAGGACCTTCCAAAGATATTCACATCCAAACTACTTTCACACCGTGCCCTCTTTTTTAACAACTGCTGTAAATGCTGACTCTAGCCTGTTGCTACAAACAGGTGTGATCCACGTCACCTTGCTAGCACTGAACCAAAAGCCTCTTTTTACTTTAGCTGTATGACTTCCTTCACTGTTGGTGTCCATCAGTGGGCTGTAAGTTACCATCATGACAAACACCAACCACCTATTGGCCACAGCTCCTTGCTTCTACTTAACACATTTGGGTCTCTTGTTCAGCCATATGACCCAACTCCTTACAATGTGATTAACACCTAACATCTCTGCATCATCCCTGATTTATTCAAATGTTCAGAACATACAATTTTAGGTTAGATAACCAATCTATGAAGTCAGACGCTGACCTTATGTCCAAGATGCTGTGATGCCATTAACACTTATGAGCAGGTTTGTGTTTGGACACAGTGCTCATAATGGAAATTTTTGAACAGCACAGAAGTACAAAAACAATCTTCCATTTAAGGTTAGCTTAGGCATGCTGCTCATCCCAAACATAGCCCCTCAGGCATGTTTATAATGTGAGCAATGAATTGTTCCAGTGGAAGTGAGAAATCAAGAGATGGTACCTTTCAGGCACTAAACACATGGTCTTCAAGAAAGCTGAATACATGAGCTGCTAGGTGGATATGTGCAAGAGAGTTTTCTTCCTCAGGCCTTATGTGAATTGAGGCAACCTACTCCACCTACCAGCACAAACTTTAAGTGCGTGGCATCATCCAGTGGATTACTAGTAACCCCACATCTGTCTGAAGCCAGATCAAAGTTGTAAAATCAGTGCTCTTAAAACTATATATAACTAGCAGGTGCTTTTCAACCTCCTGCACAAGCTCTGGCTCCTTATTTGGAATTCATGTGACGTTTCATGCCAGAAGATAGTGTTCCTACCAAAGCCTAGATGGCCTTAATTTTTGTACCATTCATGTCTGCTAATTGAATGGCACTGCACCCAAACTCTGCCCCTTACCTTGCAGGTGGCAAACTCATATCTGTGGCTCTATATAACTTCTTTATGCTGACAAACCTAGAGAGTTAATGTGGCCAACAGATGTTCAATGACAACATGATATCAAGAACAGGTTCTGGGTGTGCTTTCCTGTATCCCTGATCAAAGTCTCAGATACTTAACTGAACTATCATAACCAGCAAAACTTAGACCATTCTTTGCCAATGGTTGGTCTACCAGAAGAACAGTAACCTAGACAGCATTTTTTAAGGGTCAAAGGCATAACACAGTGAATATCTAGTACAAAAAAATAAACAGTGGGGAAGATGGAGATTTTTGCAGAAAGAAATTTAGTAGATGGAGCATGGAAGTATGCAGGCCTCTAGCAGCAGTGGAAGGTGAGTTCCCTACAGAGAAAAGTGGAAGGAGGCCAGAAAATAGTACTGGGTGTAGTCAATTTCAGCAGAACCACAAAAATACAACTCAATGCAAATGACAGAGCCAAACACTTCTTACATATTCCAGAAACAAACCAACTAAAAGTCAAAATCATAAAATCCCAAACTTCTCTTCATTGCATACATTATAAATAACATAAAAATACACAACATTTCACACATGAAGTCTGGATCTTCAGCATAATCAAATGTGGAAATGGATTAGACATAGGAGAGCTGGAGGGGAACTCAAGAACACGATGGACTAATTAGGAGACATAGGATTCAGGATCTGACAACGACTAGAATAGCAGAACTAAGGGAAGTCAGGGTGAATCCTGGGACCACTGAGCTTGTTACAATATGGGTTACCATAATAAAACATATCACATAACGCAGTACAGAGGTGGAGCTCCGGCAACAATGTTGTCACAACCCAGCAGGAGCAACTGTATAGCTGTTCAAGCTGGAAAAAGGGCACAGAGTTGTAAGGCAGTAGGAAACACCACAACAATGCACGTGCAAGAAGACAAGGAGGGGGATAAGATGGCTGTATTGGCTTACCATGATCTCTAATCTACAGAATCCTTAATCTTGAAACATTCTCTACTCCTAAAATGACTGCAAAAAACTAAACCTCAGATGTCATGCTTCAAGCACCAGAAACAAAACTGTACAGCAACTCCCATGCACTTTTCTATTGTAGTGTCAGATCTCTGGGTATCTCTTCCAGTCCACCTAAAATACTACTCCTTCTCATCCAAATTTAGACCCCATTTCGAGAAACATCTCTTCAAATCGAGCCCAACGTAGGAGCTTTCACGTAGGTCACATCACCTAACCTCTTTAACCCTTACACTTTTCCAGTTTCATCACTTCCTCCTTGATATCCTACCATTGTATTGTAAAGTCATCGTTATAAACACTGTAAAAACCACCTCTGTGTGTAGTTATCTATGAAATGTAGTAAGGCTGTTCTCGATTATCTGAACCTTTGTGACTCTATTCATCCAAGCTGTGCCTGAATTTAGTTTCATCAGTGTAGTACTGTGATAAACTAAATAGTCAAGTTGGCTACCATTCAAATTCAAATTCAGTATTTAAATGTCTACCAGCTACACACTATTACAAAATAAATACACATAAATCTAATGAGAATAATATTACGGCACTTATAAAATCAATACAAGACTGAGGGAATGCACCATAAAACAGAGAAAAGACCAGCATGTAAGTGCTACAAAAATCTGAACCGACTCAAAAAATCCTGACATTTGAAGAGTGAAATAACATGCTTCTAAATATTAACACAAAGTCGTGTAAAAAACAGACCTTCGATGTTTGTCTTGGGAGGAGATTCTTTTTAAACATTTGTCAACTAGGTAAGTGAGCTAATCCATAGCCATTAATCATAATCAAGCATAATTATATAATCAGTCATAATCATAGCCAAGGCCCAGGCCACAAGAAGGGTAAGGGTAAATGCAACTTGAATCTATAAATATATAGATAAGCTTGGTGTAGCTAATCAAAATAGCACGTCTTCAGGAGCTGGAGGGACTGGAGTACCCAAAAAGACACAACTGGAACACATAAAGCTCCACAATGACAGTAAATGCAAGTCAGATTTGAACTCAAGACACTGCAGCTTTAAACCAAAGACCTTTCTGCTAAACCATCAGGCTATCGTCCAATGTGCCCTTAACAACAATCCTAAGTTTGTAGCACTCTTGAGGAAGGTTATAGCTTGTTAAGGGCAGTCTCTGGAATAAACAATTTTTGGCTTTTGTATTCAGAATTTTGTTTATTGTATTATGTAGTGCTTCTGAAAGGTATATGGGATAATGCAGGATGAAAACAGTTTCTACAGGTACTTCAGTAAAAGGAAGAGAAATAAAAACATCACTTTTCCTCTGGGAAAGGTTTTGGTGGGAGAGAAATAAACACATGCAAGCCTTAGATCAAACAAGCAGAGATGCAAAATGAATAACATGACCCAACACAGAATACAATGGTTAACACACTATGTCTTACCAGGAAATTATACTTAATGTGTGTGTGTATATGTCAAAAAATACAACACTGTGATAAACTCTGTTATGACAGACTATAGACATTGCTTTAAAGATTTGAATGAAATTTTCTGATTCTTTAACTTGCATTTTGGAAGGTATTAATAGTCACTAACAAAGTATGCAAAGTAAGCACACGTTATCTGCATACTTTGTAACAATGTTCCAATTCATAGACTCACCCATGCTGTCTAGAATCACCAGTGCGTACTCTAGGCAGCATGAATCAGAATGCTGAATGCTAATACTGTATTCTGTGAGAGGGGGGGTCTATGTAAATTATCCTCCCAACATATCAGTCAGTTACAGTATTTGCATAGTCTGGGATTCATTGACACTCAAACTAAGTGTGGGGCAATATTCCAAAGACATTAAGTGTGCAGCTGACCACTGTGGCACACAGCTACAGTATGTCCTTTAACAGTAGGAGTCTGGGCATAGCATCATTTACTTCTGTTGCCTATGTGTGGCTAGGAGTGAATTCTGGTGTGTGAGTACTCATATACGTGTGTGTGTGATTTTAGGACAGTAGGTGAGTTGGTCTGAGTGTCTGTGTGTCAGTGCCAACGTTTGTATGTGTCTGTCTGTCCTAGGATGAGGAAGGGCCAGTGCCTTTGTGCAATCCTTCTAGTATACAGACAAATGTTATGCATTTCACTACTTTTCCAAATGCACGGTGGAGAGATTTATAGTCATGCAAATTCACTGATAATGACATGTTGCCCTTTTAGGGAACTTAAAGGACTATGATTTGATAAAGCACTGCAACACAAATCAGCTGATCACTGTACAGTGACTTGCACAATAGACAATGAATGGCATCCTTTAAGTTGGCAACAGCTTCTGTGACAAAGTGAAATCTGATAATTGCATTTCTTGCTAGGATACAGTGAGCTTATAAGGGGGATGGTTCATTCGCCCGAGTTTATTTTTTGTTTGAAGTTGGGCAGTTTTTGACTTTCATTTATAAATTTTATTTACTCATTTGTATGTTTCTTTAAATTTGGTTTTACCTTACATACAAATATTTACATACATACATACATACAAATATGTGAAGCATGAGCATTAATGCCCTTCTAGCCTGCCAAATAAAACAAAACACTTGTTCCCATAGTAAGTGTCCAGGCTGTTCTTAAAAATATCTAAACTAGTACTTGCTTTAATGTAATTTGGTAGTCTGATCCATGTATCAGATGCTATCTTAGAGAGCCAATTAGTACACTTCTCATTCCTACAAAATCTTCTGCATAGGTTGTCTAATGATTCTTTTTGATAACTACGTCTTCCCAGAGGTAGTTGTCTCTAAATGCTTTATATATCTGAATAAGATCTTCTCTTAGATATCTATAAGAAACACTGTACAAGTTCAGATATTTTAATCTTTCGTACTAACAAATTTTCACATCCATGGATGCCCTTTGTATATTTTCACTATACTCCTTCAAATATACTCACACTTGTTTTTTTTTTTTTGTACGGTCTCCATATTGTTACTCTATTCTCAAGTCTGGATTTACTGTAACTAACAGACAACAACTTCACATTTCTGATTTCCCAGACTTTACAAATCTTTTTATACAACCTATAGTTCTAGAACTATCATTATTTGGATAATATGATTAGAAAAATTCAAAGCTGGATCTACCCATACACTCAGATCCTTAAAATAAGTCTTCACCTTTCAATTTAGGTCTCCCAAATCTCATATGCGTAATTTTTGATGTATTAATCCGCATATTATTCTCCTATGCCTAAATATGCTGTAATTCAAATGTTAAGCAGTTTTGCTTTCATCACCTTACGAATTTCACTAATTTTGTAACATAATTAAACCAGCCAAACAAGCATACATTTGACTATTTTCCTCACATAACAAGCCTTTGTCATGTATTATATAACATAACATAAAAGTGCCTGATAAAGGAAATACAGTACTGTAAAACTTTAAATAATGAAAGTGTGATTATGAACGTAGCACAACACTGAAAAAATAATCATCATGCAACCAGGAAATGACTCCCCTCCCACTGCACCAAGCTTACTTATCGATACTGACCCTAACCCAAACCCTACTCCAGTCCTAATCCTAACATTTAGTCTAACCCTAAAATCGACCCAACAATTGCTATTCATGCAAACTCGACATTCTGACACAACTGCATTTCTGCCGTATGATGTGAACACTAAAACAACATATAAAATAGCATGTACTAGCCAACGTAAGCACAATAATATGATGTGAACACTAAAACAACATATAAAATAGCATGTACTAGCCAATGTAAGGAGAGTACGAGTGCCTTTTGTACCGAATTGTCACATATAACTAAGACACCTTCAAGACCTCCCTCTCAAGTTCAATCCCTTCACTTCAGGAACTCAATGTGGATTTAAAGATCATATGCATAGAGGACAAACAAAATGTGGCATTTGAATTCCTTCCCACCTTTGTAAGGAAATTTATCAATGGTCTCTGGCTGTTCTATTCCTTTTTTCACAAAAATAAATTTATGTGAAAAATATGGCTTAAAAAATGCAATGTCACTGAAAGTGATATACCCCTTCCTGAAGTACAACTGTGATGGGTGCAAGTTAATGATGTCTTCCTGGGGCAAAATATCTTGTCTTGACTCCTGCATCGTATAGCTGTAATTCAATAAATAAAACACACACACACACACACACACACATATATATATATATTATATATATATATATATATTTTTTTTTTTTGACAATCATTTCCCCAACAAAGCACATGTTCTACTGAAAAAGAAAATGCCCAACAAAGCACATGTTCTACTGAAAAAGAAAATGTGTATACTATTGTTTTATTTACTTTTTTATTTTGGTGAGGGGACTCATGCTTGTTATCACAGAGCTAAAGGGACTCTAACAGGACCCACATATCAAACATTAAAAACAAACTCAAAGACAGGACAGTGAGACAATGCCAATATTTAATATTTAAATGAATACAGCTGTATTTGACACTAAGACCATGCTACTACTTAATTAGTATAGCTGTTTATTACATATTAGCTCTGTACAGGTATCTGATAGTCCAGGCAAATAATGGAGTTTTATGAATGAAATATCTTTAAATCACCTAGACATTTTTGGCTGTCTTTTGAAGTTTAACCTGGCATCAGCAATCCTCAAAGGCAGCATGAATGCAACACTTTTCCCAGTAAGACTTGTTATATGTATGTGACCTGTAAATACCGCAAATGCCTCAGCTTCTGCCATCCATCCATTCTGGTAACTGATCACATGTTGATCACCCCTCTCTGTGAAAAAGAACTTTCTTGTGTCAAGATTTCATTTTATATCTATTACCTACAGACCACTTTTCATACGTACTCCCATGTCTGTTAACACCCCTAAACTTTGGTGCCATCTAAAGACAGATGGATCCACTTTTCACTTGCATAAAGTCTGAGATACAGGGTAAAAAGGGTTGAACCTAGGACCAGCACATACCTATCAATTGTACAGATTTTCACAGAATGCCCAGATTTTTGCCCCATTCCTCATAAAATTTGTGGTTTTCTTGTAAATTACTGAGGACTGAAGTCACTAAGTAATGAAACATTATTCAGTTTCAGACTTTATATGCTTCAGAAAATGCATACTAACACAACACCTATAATTTTAGCAAGTTTATAAGAGCAATGTTTACAAAATGTCCCTATATTTGGGCCTTTGTCCCATCATTAGTTTAGAATGCTTTCCTCTAAGAGGCTGAGAGGTATGGACCAGCCCATTAGGGCTACCACTTGTGACAGCCCCCCCCCCTCCCTGAACACTACTACTGTTTACTTATTACATAACACTTTGATACCATCTACAGTTTGGACCTTCTTAGCCTGTGAAAGCTCCCCCTCCCCTGACCACTATTACTGTTTATCTAAAACATGACACTTTGATACAATCTACAGTTTAAACCTTGTTACCCTGTGACAGCCCACCTCCTCTGACTACTGCTACTGTTTACCTATTACGTAACACTTCTTACCCTGCGATAGCCACCTTCCCTGACCAATAACACTATTTACATATTACATAACACCTCTTACCCTGTGATAGCCCCCTTCCTCTGACCACTACTACTGTTTACCTATTACATAACACTTCTGTACCATCTACAGTATGCATCCTACTTCTGTCTTTCTTACCTTTGCAAGAGTTCTTCAGTATAGGATTGAGTTAAACACTTTGTAGAAATCACATTCACAGAGCTTTCGGGTTCACTGATCTGCCCTATCCTGTGCTAGTGTTTGTTCTGCTGTTTTAAACTGGTACCAGTACCACTTGACACAATATCACTCTACACCAACACCTCCTTAAGGGATCTGCTGAACAACTCTGTCAGGAGACTTGCCAAAACCACAGCAATCCCTTTCAGGTTCCTTGGTGAGAATCCCTCTTAAGACTACTCTGTGCACTCTCCTCCTTCTAATCTACCCATTTTGTCCCTACCCCTACTTCTTTCGGTTAACAATAATATAAAATTGTCATTAAAAGATTTGCCTCTTCCTTAGCTTCCTTATATTTGTTTCCCTTCCATTACAGTTTCACAGTATTCTTCCCACCTTATTCCTTACCTCCACATATATGAAGACATACTTCCCTATCTTAATTCATTCACTCCATTGGAACTCTGGAGGTTTATAATCTACCTTCCAATGATTGTATCCTAAGCTTTTTGAAAAAAATAAAATTAAAAATTAAAAAATAGTAAAAAAATTTAAGTTATGCTCTCACATTTCAAACAAATGTTCCATGTGACACACTGTCAGCTCAGCTATCTGGAATTTTGTAAATAATTCTATGTAATTTGTGAATACTGATATGATTTATACAAAACTGTACATTATGTACTGAGCTTAAAGAATGTAACCACAGCATACCCTCCGGAAACATAGAAGATTAACTTGCAAAACTTAAGAATAATTGAGGTTAGATGTCAAAATTCTGTAAAGATTCTGTTTAGCCTGTGAACTGAAGTCAGGTGACAAAGAGTGATGTCAACCAAACTGGCCCAGCAGTAATGTTTGAAAATAATTTAAAAACTCTCTCAGAGAGAGACTGTGCATTCTGTATTTTGTATTTGACCTGGAAACATCCAGTCATCTTCTTCTTCATCATCATCATTATCATCTGTACTTGCTGTAAGTAAGATTTAGGTAATAGTACTTCTTTTAGATATAGACAGGAATATAGTAAAGATTAGTTTAGATGTTTTCTGTATTTATATGAGACAGTCCTGCAATGTTGTTTTAAAATATTTCCTGTGATTTTGAACTCTGAAGTAACTGTGTTTCTTTTCTGAGTATTGTCTTGTTCTTTTTATTATTTATTATTAAATACATTTAAACCTATCTTTGTGGCGGATATTTTTGATACATATTTAAGCTCTTAGAGTAATTGCATATCTGTTTGGTGACACTGTACAGGCCACTCCTAATAGCCTGACAGTTGGTGAAAACTACCGTTTGGATTATTAGTAACATTATACAGTAGGGTTGGGTAAGAGTGGTTGCTGGCTACCTTATAGTATGGGCAGAAGGGGGCATAGCTAGTAAATCTGTGCCAGCTGTTCCCAGGTGTGTGAGTGTGTGTGTGTGTGTGTGTGTGTGTGTGTGTGTGTACGTATATATAAATCAAAGCTCTAAGTGTGTGTGTGTCAGCTACTTGGGCAAGAACACAAAGCACTGGTTGGACAGAAAGAGTGATGGAGAACTTGGCTTGGAACCTAGGCTAAGGACTCAACTCTACAGTTGTGGCAGTGGGGAGTCTTACTTGGGATCTGGAGAAAGAGGGAGGAAACCACCTCCAGACAGACTGTGATCCCTGTGTGCTCTTAAGGGAAATTGCACTTTACTGTGTGTATATTTGTCATCCTCTCAATGTGTATGAACCCTAGCTGTTGTCAGTGGTGAGGACTGAGGCTCCTTGATTACTGGGGTCTAGTGCAGGGGCATCACAGTTCATATCACTGGAGCCATACTTGTTACTAAATAAATGTAAATGGCAAACTGTTTAGCATAAACAAATTACTTACAGTGGTAGTGTTCATTAGATTCTAGGTCTTAAATTGGATTTTATATGTCATAATGAACACACTAAATATTAATTGTGTAATATTTTGTAAACAAATTATCTGAATAACCATTCAAGCTAAATACATAGCAGCAGCATTTGCTTGTTGTCAGTGTGCTTCCATATGAGGCTATGTAGTTCTGGCTGTGGACCTTGCTTGATGACATATTTAGGAGAATGTGACAATTATGAAAATATAAACTAGTAGTACATGAACAACAGTTAAATGTCTGCCATTAAACCTCGGTCCATTCCCCCTTACTTCCTAATGCACTTTGCTGCCCTACTTTTGGCCTCTATTTGCAGATGCTCTTCCTTGGTCTTACAGACCATCATGCTTTTTCCTTTCTGCTTACATCTGCCCTCTCCTCTTTCCTGAGGCAAACTATTTACCACTGTGGCAACTCATTATAAACTTTCTTCCATCCCTGCCCGGATATCTCATTTTGTGTTTTTTTCATAGTTCCTAAACTTCTGTGCTGTAATGTCACCCCCCAGAACTCCATTTTAAGGAACCCACCTACTCTATTTTGTCCACTCCCCTGTGGTCCCAGACCCTAGTCTTGTGGTCCCCCATTGTTACTTTACCATAGGTAATGTGAACTGTATGGTTATTCTATAAATATTAACTACAGGGCCATGACATGTAAATCCCCTAACTTACTAACAAGTCCAAGGAATTTTACTTTCGTAATTTCAAGTGACACTTATCACTTGAACTGCTTGTCTCAGTCTTTACTAAGGCGTACTAGGTAAAATTCCCTTCTGGGAAAGAAAAGCAGTCAAAGCCAAAGATTTATGGATGATGTACGAGGAAGCTAGACATGAGGGAATGACTTAGAAGCAAAGGCAATGAGGAAGGCTGATGTAATAGGACATAACAGGCTGCTACCTGGAGCCCCAGTAACTAGAACCAATGAAGTTGCTCAATAGGCTGATGTGTATTTTATTAGGAAAATGGTGGTACTTATTTGACTTGGGGGTATTTGCAGGTCTGTTTTGAGACTCATCACAGATGCAACCCTGAAAACAGACAGACAGACCAAAAATCACAACTGCAAGCCAGTCTTGTTGCAGTATGAATCACATCAGGAAAATGATACTGTAACAGTCATTAAGACAGCAAGGCAATACTGATACTCAGTTGTACCAAATGAAGCAACGGAAGACAAAGCGACATCCAATCTTGGATAACGAGTTGGTATTTGGATTCAGTTATGAAACACATGTGAAGTCAGTCCTGAATATTGGATGACAGTGTCTTAGATCAGTAATGCAAACTAAGACAAGTAGTATATAAAAGGAGCTTCAACATCATAGAAGGGATTGTACAATAATGTTGCAATTACTTAGAGGTAGAAATATAAATTAAAAAGGCTGAAGTTAGAGGAGGTTAGAAAGCTGGGTAAGTAAGGTTAAAGTAACAGAAGGTAGACAGCATAATGTGGAACGATGGAAGATGGATAAATTGCAAGTCAGGAGCAGAAGTTGTATAGACTATAATAGAAAATGTCTCCACATGCATAACGTACAGGTGAGGAGAAAGTAGATGGAAATTACTGAGGGAAGCATACCTCTTAACTGTACAGATTTTTGCCTCTTACTTTTAGTCGTTTCTCATAAAAATGTGGTTTTCTGGCAAATTATTGAGGGTTGAATTTGACATTTTCAGACTTCATATCCTTCAGAAAATTAATGCTAATGCAAAACCTGTTATTCTATCAATTTTCTAAGTTTGTAAGAGCAATATTTAAAAAGTGTCCCTATTTTCAGGCCTTTGTCCTCCTATTATTGATGGCTTTGTCCAGATATCTTGCTGTAAGAGGTTGAGAGGTACGGAGGGAAGGGATGAACTTGTATCCCTAAAACACTTGCAGGATACTTAGACAGGTTATGTGAAATAGTGCCTTTGCTTTAAGAATCTCATCCTTAGAAATTTCTGATCTTGTCACTGGAACACTGTTCCAGAAGCTTAAACTACATACTGTCAACATGACTTTAGTTGAATATTGTTCTGCAGACTGCAGATTATTTTCTGTCTACGTGATATTGTTTGGGGATCCTTGCTTTAGGTGTGCAGTTGTGCAGTGTTTTGGTGTTGATGGGAATGCTGTTTGATTTACAATGGGATATGATTTAGTGGATGACTTTTCAATGATGGTTTTGTATTTCATGTCATTGTATTTACTTAGGTACAGTATGATTGTTTGTGTGAAACTATTGTGCAATCCAATAGGTAGTTTAACCTTACCATCCCCCAGTCCCCACTGTTGTATGGTCATGAAGTCAGTATATAAAAGTAAGGGCAGATGGAGGGGCAAAGCCCCCAAATGGGAGGCCAAGGGGGTTTACTCCATGAAGAATGCCTATTTTGTGCTGTTAGCTCAAGGTTTTCAAGGAGCACTTTTTTGATGAAGATAAAGCAACATGTTCACGTTCTACAAACCAGTAAAAAAGTTAAGTAATGAAAGGGTAGGCTTTCTAAAATCCTGATTCAATGATGGGAAATGCTTTTTGGTCACATGAGAAGGCAAAATTAGTGCAATTAAGTATGACCCCTTCATTTCATGCCATAGTAAGTACTCTAAGGATGAAGCACACAGCTTATTAGTCAAATGGTAGATGCACTAATCAAAAGTAATTTGTTGTTAAAAGCCATAACTATAACAGATTTTTTTATTAAAGGGACGGCACCAAGCATTGGTCGACAGTGCATTGTGGTACTCTCCCTTTAAATGGATATGGAGATAAATCTACAGAATTTATTTAGGATAGTGGGCAAAAATCTGGTTTTACTGGGATAGTCCCAGGTAGGAAGCAGAGAATCATATTCCATCTTGGGGGTAAGGAGATTCTTACTTATACCAGTGTGGGTTTCCAAGTTTTGCAAATGGGTAGCTATGTGAGTAGCTGTCTACTATCATCACATAAATCTCCTCCCTTGCTGACAGAACAGAAATAAATCCAAGGTGGGATGAGGAATTAATTCCATGTTTCCCCATTAAATAAAATATCAATCTTTCCATGATTTTACCTAGGACTCAAAGATTCAAGGCGGGCCTTAAATCAACAGCAGATTTAAGGTATGACACGTTTTTGTGTGCGTCACTGATGTTTTGAAGACTATACGATTTGCAAAAGAAAGGTTGAATACACATGTTAAAGCCTCAACAATAAAATTACCAGATATTTTGAAGAACATTTATGAAGCAGCCTGTTGGGACCATAATTGCTGTCTGCCAAACTTAAGACCACCTTTTTTTTTTTTTTTTTTAATTCTTTGGAAAAGATCATCCGAAATTTAACCTTGAGGCATTCACTGTGTGTACCAGAAACAAATAAGCCCACTAAGCTTATTGCATGGGTGCCAGGAAAGTTTTGGTGAGGTATCACAAAAACAAACAATCTAAAAATAAGTCAGAATCCACATCTTCCAGCTGCTATATGGTTTGGCTCTGGGGTACTACAACAGTAACAAAGTACCCCACCGGCACTCTATGAGAGAGAGACAGACACATAAAACAAATAATAATAATAAACTGCACCTTTTAATAGAACAGTGCCTGTAATTACAAGACTCATACACGTTCTGACAAATGTTATAGCTTTTTCATATATTCAGCTATAACTGCACCAAGCAACTGCCTTTTATCTTGTACTAGTAAGATGCACCTTAAATCAAACCTAATTAATTGATAGGAAGAGATAGGGAACCAGAGAATTATACAGAGACAGAAAATTGTACAAATGCTAAATAAAATCTTTTAGCGAAGAAGCCTGTTTATAACTATAGGCAAAAACCTTTATAAATACTCCGTCTCTCATAGATGGAACAAACTCCCATTACATATCAGAAGTATAACTCATGCCAGCAACTTTAAAAAGGTACTAAAAGATCACCTGCTTAACTCCAAAATCTGTCACTGAAATCACCCCACTTAACCTCCATCTATTTGCATTCTACAACCTCGCCTTAGGAAGTGTCTTGGCATTACTTTTAATGCTTGCATATCATTGCAGGAGCCTTCCCGTGTCCTGACAGAGTGCTCTTCAAACTATCTGGAGATATACAGAGCTGAGTATACTTTTCTGGCACTTCAGAGTTGTGTACTGGTAATTGTTGTTTGACTAATTTTATATCATTGCTGGTTGACTTCAGAGTTGTGCACTGTTATTTTTGCTTCACTGTATAGTTTTTCAGATCTCTGCTGAAGGTGTTGGTTTTCCCATACCCAACCTCCCTATTCTTGTGTTGTTGTTTAAATTTGGAGGCTTTTGCAGTTGCCCGCCCCAACTGTAGATTTGATCTGGGACACTCCCCCCAGTTCCATCTCCTTACCTCATTCTACCTAATAGACTCCTTCTGCACTTGTTTTTAGTCATTTTTAATTTAATTGCATTTTTTAAACTGTTTGGTCTAACATTGCTACATACTCAAGTGCGCTAGCTTGCACTGCATTTGAAATGTTTTTACTGCTGTTTTAGCTACTTTTCTGTATATATATATATAAATATATTATATATATATATAAATATATTATATATATATATATATATATATATATATATATATATATAAAAAATACCTTTCCTGTAAATAGTGTAGTCCAGATTCAGATTTGCTGTATCCAGGACTATATGTAAGCTTCTGAGCCCCCCCAAGCTTTCCGTGTTGTGGGGGAGCCTTCTAGCTTATCAGTGGGAGTGGTAAGCACTAGGTAACCTATATACCACACAAGGGGTGGTTCTGGCCCAGAAATTGTAGTTATTGGCCATTTGGGCAGTTTTTCCATCTCTCTCAACTTTCTGATTTAAAAGCCCACATTTGTACTCCCCCCCCCCTTTCCTGTAACTAGTTTAGTCCAGATACAGAAGTTTTAGCACTTAAATTTGCTTATTTGTGATCAGCACTTGTTCAGAACTTGTAAGCACTAAATAACCTACTAATTACTACAGCACTCAACCTTCCTCGTTACCTAGAGGAAAACCGTTTTGGTACTTACTTTCCTCACTTGCTTAGAGAAAAACAGCTCTTGTACTCACTTTCCTCACTTCTCTAGAGGAAAATTGTTTTTTATTCAGGCATGTCCAAGGGTCAGCTCCCAGTGTTCTCTTCTGTCTATCTGATGAATCTGGGCATCTTGGGGCAATGTAGAAATTGCCTCATGTACATAGACAACCCTCTCCCCCTACCACCAAACACAACAACCTGTGAGAGATGCACTTATCTAGCCAAACTGGAGGTAAAGCTCTCTCCAATCAAGACTGAACTTGACAGTCAAGAGGAGAAGATAAACACTTGCACCACTCCACACTCATCACAGTCTCACTAAATCTAGACCACCAAAATCCACACATAGTAACACAAAAACATTGGCAGAGGCTCTCAATAATAATCTGTCTAAGCAACAGAGACCTCCAAAGCAGAAACGCAAGCAAATTCCATCCCCCAACACAACACAAATGACACATAGCCCGCAGACTCAGTGTGCCACTCAATCACAGCCAATAAGGCAAAACAACGTACCCAACACACTAGTCATAGGTGACTCTATAGTCAGGCACACTGACGTCCCACTCACCAGGCTAAACAAGGAGAAGGTTACTGTCGGGTGCCAGGATCCACCACATAACCCACGCACTCAGGTCACTCCACAACAAGTACAAATATGACTCTGTCATTGTCCATGTTGATGTAAACGACCTGAGACGTACCTGTCTGGACTACATGAAAAGAGACATGAAAGAGCTCTCCAATCTTGTAGCCCAGGCAGGCATGACCCTAGCTCTGAGTAGCATTCTGCCATCACCCAGAATGATGCCGCAGTACAAGGACAAAATGATTGACTTCACTGGCTAAGCTTCTAGTGCCATTGTAAAGGGATACAGTATCTGTCTGCCTGGGATGACATGATCGACAGACCACAATGCTTTGCCAGAGATGGCTTGCACCTGTCACCCCTGGGATTCCGGATACTGGCTAAGGTTCTTGCCACCCCTATAGTGCCTTTTTTAGGCAAGGTTCAAATGACAAATTCACCACTGTAACAGGAACAGGCAAGCAAAAACTGAGGGTGATGCTACTCAATGCTAGATGTCTAAATCTCAAAATGCACTCACTTGAGGCACTCCTTAAAATGGAAAACATTGATATCTGTGCAGTGACTGAGACCTGGTTCAAGGCTCCAGATAGCACCCCTGCACTGCCAGGCTATGACTCATACAACACTTTTCGGCCATGTAACCTGGACCGGAACACTAAAGGCGGAGGTGTGTCCATATTCATTAAGGATATCTACACCTCCAGGCTAGTAGTCTGGGTTTGACATAGCTTTGTATGTTAGGCAGAGATCACCTCTGAGTAGGCAATATGCGACGGAGTAAAGCTGGAGTCGGTCTGCGTAGGGCATCTGTTTGAGGCCAGTAATCCTCTTTGTGAGGTACTTCTGCGGCCTTTCCAGTTGTTGTAGATGTCTTGTGAGGTACATACCAAAAGGGGTGTTGTACTCTATAATGGGTCTAATGAGTAATGAGGATTTGTCCATACCGAGTCATTCAGAAAACAATCCCCGATATAAAAACTGGACCTCATGAAGCAGGGAGGCAGTTGAGTGCATGATCCATATCACAGAAAAAAATGTCTATGCTGTAGGCCACAGTCCCTTATCTGAGACTAAAATCACAGAAAAATCAGTTTGAAGATGTCATTATAAACAGTCTAGCAGTGATCCTGAAAATAAGCAATTTAGTAGAAAAAAATTATTAACAGTTTATAGATGGAATCTCACCAGCAGAGCCTGGGCAGAACATATCATTAGGTCAACAACAGAAGCACAGAGAGGAACCCACTGAACATGGTCTACATGGAATTTAACATTCAACAGTGTTGTCTCCATGAAGCCTACTGCAGAAGAATTAACATAGGACAGTGACGCCAAAACTGTAGGGGTAAGTCACAGAGTAGTTAAAAGGGGGCACAGGTTCTGTGGTAAGAGATGTGCCATCCAAAATGTCACTGAGGAGACAGCTGACTCACGAGTCCATACAGGGCCTAATGGTATTACGTACTTTTTAACTTGATATTACAAGCAGCAAATATAGTATGTCTGCAAAGTTTTATCTATGTTTGTTAAGAAATCTTGCTGGCACACATCTGGATTGACAAACATACATAATGTAAAACAAGTGCATTCAATTTTCAGTACAAGCACAAACAACCATTTACAAGTTACAATGAAAGTACATATTTGCACTGTCAAATTAGCTTTAAGAAAAGTCAGACAACATGTTTACAAAGGAGGATTCACAACAAAAAGTGGTACATAACAACAACAAAATCATACTTAGATGACAAGAAAAGACTTGATTTCAAATAAAACCCTCAACTAAAATCGATCACAAGGAATGTAGAAGGTTATTGCAGAATTTAGGGATGATAACCAAATGCAGTGTCATTAAAAAGAACTTAGGTGGACTGGACAGCTGCAAGGGCTAGAGCTGCAAACTGCCATTAATGAGCAGGGTATACTATTCAGTTAACAGGGAGATGGCTGGGGATTTGTAGTAGTAATTTATTATTACATATTATTATAACAGACAGTGAGGTAGCTTCAGCTGAAGCTTATTTCGACTAAATAACACTGTGTGTGCATGTGGGGGAGCAATGGTGTCAAAAACTAGCTAGCAGTAAACTTAGAAACTCTTATATGACATTTTCCAGGGAAGGAAATTTGGCGAAGACTATACAGCTAGTAGGAGAAAATATCCACGTACAATTGAGTACAGCATGTCTGGAATGATAGCATCGTGACCCTGTAAATGCTATTTCCAAAGAAGTTCAGACAGAGTTAGTCAGGAACAGTTTGGCTTAATAAAGGAATCCAGTCTTTTGGTTGACTTTCACTTTAATTGTCCTAACATGCATATTGAACTTCAACTGCCGATTGGGAGTACACCAAACAGTTTTAAAAGGAAGACAACTTCCTGGACAGTACTGCTGTAAGAATTAATGT
The DNA here is from genome assembly GCF_019279795.1 of Protopterus annectens. Classification (NCBI taxonomy): domain Eukaryota; kingdom Metazoa; phylum Chordata; order Ceratodontiformes; family Protopteridae; genus Protopterus; species Protopterus annectens. Next base: position 1,534,082,130 of record NC_056744.1, read on the forward strand.
TAAGCAGAGCATCCACATTCGAGTCTATATCAGATGATCAAAAGTTTACAAGGCCGAAGCTCACAACTTCGAACTGCAAACCTCGAAAGCTGACATTGAACGGGCAAAAAAAACACTAACTACCCAAATAAAAAAAAGGAAAAAAAAAAAAATGCTCTATGCAGGGGGGCAAGCCCCCCTGCACCCACCAGCCCCCCGCTACTTAAATATACCAACTCTGAGATCGCACTATTGTGCAGTAAAGGGAAATCTTCCCTTCCTACACTCTATGGCGATCTCCGGTCTGCGGTTCGATGTTGTCACCTTTCGAGGTTTGAAGTTCGGAGTTGTGAGCTTCGGACTTATCAGCCTTCGATATTCTGATAATAAACCCCCATATTCAGAGGAACATTATGTGTCTAAGGTAAAACAAATCATAGCACTTAGTACAAGACCTGATTCCAGTAGCCACACTTGGATTTTATGGAAACTAAATGTGGAAACTGGTATTTATCTCATCAATAAGAGGTGCCAAGGAAGAAAGAAGAGAATGGAGTTGTCTTCATGGGAATTAGTTTGGCAGACTTACAGATCTTGGTCATATCATTTATAAACATGGTGAAGGAAAGAGGATAAGTAGCTGATCCTTGGGAAACTCTGCAGAAACACCAAGAGGGTTTGAAATGCAGTGAGAAAGTTTCACCAATTCCTATACTATGGAAAGATAGAGAACCAACCGCTATAGGGCAAGATCATGGAAGGTCGAGTGGTTGCCAGGTCAAAAGCCTTAAATTAATCTAAGTGCAGGAATTCTGTAGGCGCACCCAAGTTTAAATGATAACATACAAAATGTGTGTGGGTGAGTCAGTTTCAATACAGAGCAGCCTGACAGAAAACCATGACCGAGAAAGAAGGAATATATCATTATGAGAGGTGTTAAAACAACTGGCATAAATAATAATGAGAATATACCATTGTGACAGGTGTTAAAACAACTGATAAATAATAATGAGAATATGCAGTCTCGGTAGCTCAACAGACAGTGCACTTGTCTTGTGTGCAGAAGGTTGTAGGTTCTGTTCCTACACCAGCTAGCTGGATAACATTTTCAATAATGATACTGCAGTGCAGCTTAATGAGTGCCACACTTCGGAGGAGACCCTAAACCCAGGTCCCTGGCAGCACAGGTGGATATAAATAATCCCTTGCTCTTATCAAAATGAATAGAAGTTTCCTAGTTCCCTGGCCAAATTTCCCCTAGTCAATATAAATAGCACCTCAGATCTCCCCTAAAAAGTGGACACTGACCTAGTGGGACTAACCCCGTCAACAGAGTGTAAATAAATAAATTAAATAACACACCCTGGAAAGTCTTAGAACAAAGGTTCAGAATGTTAACTGTATAAAATAGTTTAATTGACATGATGGATCACCATTGTGCAGAAGAAAACTGCTATGTCTGTTTTTCAGAAGGTATGAACATTAATTTCTTGGGCAGAATCACTGATAAAGAGAAACAGAATAAGCACCAAAACCTGTAGCCATCTTGGGGTAATTACATGGCAAAATGCCTAAGAGAGAAGATGGCTTTAATTTCTTGAGACATTTCTGGAGAAGTTGAACAGAAACAACAGAGCATTTTAGGAAACAGGACAAGCAGTTTAGCGGAGGAGACAAAATGTGACAGGAGAAGATTACAGGACAGGGGCAGATAAAGTAGCAGTGAACAGCAGATGGACTTGATCACGTTTATTCATTTAGTTATTTACTTACTACTGGTCAACGTAGTGGGGTGTTTAGCGTACACCTGGGATAACTTTTCACCATAAACGGAAAGTGTGCAGAAACAAAAATTAGATTCTTAAGTTTTATAAAACAAGAAGTATCACACTGTAACCAAAAATCATAGCGTAAACAACAACAACACACTAGGCCAAGCAGGACAGGCAAGAAACAGAGTCAAAACAGCAAGAGAAAATAAAACAGCATCACAATGGAAGTTAGATGGGAATGTTATTTATCCAAAGAATGTTGGAGACTTATAACTGAGGAAAAAGGACAAACAGAATGTAAAAAGTATTAGCACAATGAGGCCTTTAAGTGATGCATCACACATTTAATTTACAAGAATTTCTTGAAAGCATTTTTAAATATTATGATTTTAGTTGCCTTCAAGACTGAGGAGTGCTTTAGAAGATGGACACTGGAGGAACCTTGGTGTAAGGTTTTTACCCCATGGAAGAATCAAACCCTGCCGGGTTTGATTCTTAAAATGGCCCACAAGGGCAGTTAGGTTCAGAGGTTACGATTAGGCTATCACAAGTCTAAATGCTTGCCCTCCAAGTGGAGGAAATGAATCGTAGATGACCAGCAGACACTTCATAGGATCATAGGCAGTTACTAGGCTATTGGTCTTTAGGCCCTTACAAGCCTAGCCAAGAATTTAGCCCATGTTCTGACAAGTCAGCACCCGATGCCCCGGGCCAGCAGGGACACAGGTGGAATCCCAGGTGTGTATTTACTGTTCCCCCATCCAGTTATCCAGGTTGCCGTTAAAAAGGGTTAATGAGGTACTCTGCTTGACGTGGAGGGGAGTGTATTCCACAGAAGGAGCAGTATCTGGGACACAAATCTGTCCCGCCAACAAGTCCTACTGATGTCACAGATCAGGTTGAGGTCGCGCGTACAGGTTACTCGAGTGGAGCTTGACCTGAGGATATGCAGCAGTCCCATCAAGGTGGGGTTTGAGATTGCGGTGTATGCCAGACCGAGGTCACCTCTGAGGAGTCTGTAAGCGACTGAGTAGAGGGACAGTGCCCTTAGCCTATCTGTGTAGGGTAGATGTTTGAGGCCCTGAATTCTTCTGGTGAGGAACCTCTGTGCTCTCTCCAGCAGCTGCATGTGCTTTGTGAGGTACATGCTGAAAGGGGAACTGTACTCAGTTGTTGTTGTGTCTTTCAGCTTATCCCGGTTAGGGGTCACCACAGCAGAACTCCGGTCCGCTAATGTTTGGTAGTGGATTTTTACATGCCGAGTTACCAGCCCTGACGCACAACCTTCAACGAAGGCACGCCCATTCACATATGCCTCACACAGAAGACGCTCTAGCTGAGAATCGAATGGGACAACGTCTTGCTATGAGGCGACAACGCTACCGCAGCACCACTACCACAGGTGGGAACTGTACTCAGTAATGGGAGGAATACAGGGATGTTATAACTACTGTGTCCCTGGATGAGATACCCTTAGTAATGAAGTGGGCCATGTAGAAAGCTTTCCGTACAATGGAGGCAATATGGTGGTGAAAATTCAGTTTGCTATCAACCTGGGTGCCCAAGTCTCTCACGACCGATTGTGTGTTTAGGACCTTCTTATTAACGTGATAACTTGTGGGGATGTCACTCTCCCCAAAGGGGATGATGATGCATTTTTTGGCATTCAGTTTGAGGCAATGTCTCTGGCACCAGTCATTTGTTTGGGTGAGACCCTCTTGCAGGATGTCCACATCACTAGGGTGATTGATGACAGAGCTCAGCTTGCAGTCATCTGCAAACTTGGGTCAGCCATAGCCCACTGGTTTTGGCCTGCATCTCAGAAAAGTATATCCCAAACAACAAAGGCCCCAAGAATGATCCCTGGGGTACACAGCTCATTACAGGTCAATTGCTTGAGGTGGCTTCCCCTGTTTTGACTAGGTGGGTTCTCTCAGTAAGCCAGTTTGATACCCATCTAGTAACATATGGATTGATGCCTAGTTGAGAGAGTTTATCTGTTATACCCGAGTGGAGAATAGTATCAAAGGTTTTGGTCAGGTCAAGGTAGGCAATGTGCAGAGTCTTCCCCTCATCCATGGCTCTAGTGACAGTCTCAACCAATTTAACAGGTATGACCTCGCCTTGACAAAACCAAACTGTGTGGGATTGAGTGTTTGGAGGTTGCCAATGTCTCTTATTATTGAGGCCCATGATAATTTGCTCCATGGCCTTGCAGAATCAGGCTAGTTAGGCTGATGGGTCTATAATTTCCTGGATCGGTGGACGTTCCACCTTTGTGCAAAGGGATGGACTCAGCTGGGATGAAGCTGGTACACGGGCTTTGGTTGACTAGGGTGTCTAATGGTGCTGCAAGGTCCTGCCTGAGTTCATGTAGGATGCAGCCCGGGATGTTACTGGGTCCCATGGAGGCTGTATTTTTTTCCTTTGAGAGGGCAGTGATGACTTGCTTCCTAGAGATAGGGGGGCAGGTGCTGGGGATGCCCTGATTTACAGATGGGGGGGACGGGACAGAAGGCCGAAGTTTTCACTGAACCTATCTACCAGCAGGTTGACTATATCTACGGCATTTGTGTCTGTGTAACTCAGGGACTTTAGCAGTGGACTTGAGTTTCTACAGCATGCAATAGTTTATACACTTATGCTTTAAACTCAAAATCATGAGTACTACATTTTTCATAAGTGGGAAGTCACTGTACACTTTTAAAGAGGTTAAACAATGCTAAAATTGGGTATCAAGTTTTGAAACATTCTCCTGTATGGAGCCTGTAAATGAAGGGCCAGGGTAAACATGAAGACATCTGCATCCAGACTATTAAACATGCTGTGAAGTGTTACAGGAAGAGGCCCCAAGCATTGACCTTTTTGGATACAAGTCTGTAGGAGATTTATCAGGATAGTATGGAACACACTGGTAAACAGTGTGTGATCAGTATTACAGACAAAGTCACAAAGGATCACATGGTTATTTAAGTGCTTCATACAAACCTAAAACTATGTCTCCATGGGGACCCATTACCATATTTTGTCAAGTACTTCACAGTCTGCTGTTACATTAGTTTAGCAACAGTCTGGCAACTACAGGGAGGAACAAGCTGAAGCTATAGTTACTAGTGGGGAAACAAACTGTGTCTATAGTTACTAGTGGAGAAACAAGCTGAGTCTATAGTTACTAGTGGAGAAAAAAGCTGAGTCTATAGCTACTAGTGGAGAACAATCACCCATTTGTGTTACCGAGGTCATGACACTCGGTCATTCCAGGCATGCTGCACAAAACAAGACCAGTGCTAACATGTTTACTGTAGACCAGCAGCAATACTTTAGGAGGAGACACACATCTGTGGTCAGAGAGAAACAACTGCAGTTCAACACTAACTATACGCTTATGCATCTTCAAAAAAAATGACCTACCTCCTGTGATGGTTGGGGTACACTATGCAGATATAGGAAGGGACTGCACCTTGTGTGAAAAGGTAGAGTCAAAGTAAATAGGGTATTTGGCTGCACAGTCAGGGGCACTAACTCCCAGAACAAGAGGCCTCTGCTTTTACGTACAGCACACTGAAGTAGGTAAAACCTGGATATTACATTCATCTTGGTCAATTCACATCTAAACCAAATGATGACATTGGTGAGAAGCATACAAATCAGAGCTGATTAATAAACACAAGCAAAGACTGGTGTTATACATTTCACTTTAAGCATTCTTTTAAACACCTGTTCTGGAGGGCCAGTCTTAGAAGAAAGCCCTGGGGTAAGAAGAAGGGGCAAGATTAAGTGGAAAAAAGTCAGATAGCTCAGAACAAAGAGAATGAAAAGTTAGATTACAGCAAACCCTGGTATGGTGAAGTAGACAGAAGGGGTTAGCTACAGCAGGATACATGCAGGAAGGAAGTGTCAGTTACTCAATTAGTTACACTACTGGACAGGCTATGCAGCCTTCTTCCTTTGGTTAAACTGTATTACGTGTGCACTGGTTTTATGAACTTCAGTTCAAGCATTCTTTTTAATACCTCTTCTGCTCACTGTCATTCTTCACACAAAACGATTATAAAGCTTAACCTGGTAGGCAGAACCCTGAAATCTGAGTTTGCAAAACTAATCATTAGTTTACTGTTTGTATTTACTGTACTTTACAGTACATTTAAATCAATGCATTTTTATATCAGTTTAAGCATCTCAAAGATTGTGGAGGGAAATGAATGACTATAAAGGTTGACCTCCGAATGCTGATGCCTGCAAAAACTGTTTTGAAGGCCGGTATGATGCATCTCAGAAACCTGACATTTTGGGAAGTGGAAAATGTGTAGTTTAAAAGAGTGAAGTGCAATTACAGCTAAAATTTTGGCAGGCAGTAAATTATGTTTTACTTAGCCTATACCAGTCCTGCATGCTGTAAAATAATCAAAGTTTGCTGGCTGAGGTCAGGCTATAATCTGCATTAGTGAAAAGAAGAAGATGAAGTATGAGGTTTCTGAAGTGGTCTAGTCAACCTTCCATCTACTTAAACTCCTGTCTCACACTCCCTATTGGTAGCCAGCTTGGCTGGGTGAGGATGTGAATTACAGAGACGCACTGCAACACTATTTTGTGTCTCACAGTGATAGGGACAGAGGTCCAGTTCTGATTTCAGGTTAGTGTGTGTGTGTGTGTGTGTTGCATGTGTGTCTGTGTGTGTGTTGCATGTGGGTCTGTGTGTGTGTTGCATGTGGGTCTGTGTGTGTGTTGCATGTGGGTCTGTGTGTGTGTTGCATGTGGGTCTGTGTGTGCATGCATCTGTGTTTGTACAGTGTCTGCATGTTCTTACCATCTTTGTGTGGATTTTCCCTAGGTGCCCTCCTAGTCCCCCCCCCCCCCCCATTAAAACAAAACAAACAAAAAAATCTTACTTTATTAGCCTTTTAACTAAGATCACAGTTAAAAAGTATCTGAATGCCCGCTTCACTTACCCATTTAAGAAATAAATACATTTGTACTGCTTTATACTGCTCGATGAGCAAGAACAACAATGTAGAAGTGAAATAGGAGGTGACCCTCAACAGATTTTTGTGTATTTTTCTATAGTGGACATTTAAAATGCTGACACTACAACCACCACTTCAAAATACTGAAGTGTCATTCTGTGTACAAACTACTGTTGCTATGCCCCCAGGTTGTGTCTGCAATCCAACTGATAAAATTAATAATCACTGCTTCCTTTTTTTCAAATAAATACAGACGCACACATGAACATTGCATCATTATTTATAAATGCACACAAACAGAACACATATAGATACTCATAATGCAAAATACAGTACAAAATATTTCAGATATCAAGAACAGTATGCAGTATCCTTTACCTGATAAATATTAACTGCCTCCTGCAGGGATATGAAATGGTGACCATAATGTTTCGGAACACACAGGACACAGGCCAAAGTTCCATCTTCCTCACAAAATAATTTCAGTCTCTCTTCATGTTCCTCACACTGCTGAATTCCTCTGTCTTGGTCTACAACAGGAACATGTGCCTCTCCTTTCTGATCTGGTGCTCTGCTTTCTTCTCTCTGTCCAGGATTGTTTTTCTGGACTCTCCCAACCAAAGTAGCCAGCAGTCTGTTCACAGTGTACTTTCTTTCCAAAAATTCCTCTCTGCACTCGGGGCAGGATAAGATTTTTGTGCTGTCCCAAACCTTATTGATACACGACTTACAAAAATTGTGCCCACATGCCACGATCACAGGATCTTTAAACGTTTCCAAACAAACTGGACAGCTGAACTCCTCTAGAGAGCATACTGACTGCTTAAGCCATGCCATGATGGCAGAGAACAACTTACAACTTACTTTCAGTACATCAAGGAACAAAAAATGCTCAGGGGTGTGGCTGTCTTTACTTAAAGGGGAAATGTACTTCAAAAAGAGAAAGACCTTACAATTCAGTCCATGCACATAGTTGTGCTTGCCTTTTTAAATGACCTTCCTCAGATATTTGAATTTAAACACTAGTAAGTCATTACTACACAGTCTATTACAGCAAAGTCAAATATTAAGATATAAACAAATGTTAAAGAAACTGTCAAACATTAATGGAAGCATGCTACTAGAAATACAAATTTAATGTTCCTAAGTGTTTTTAAAGCATTATCCAAGCAGATGTTACAAGCAGAAGCTTCATAATGAAATGATTGCTTAATATGTGAACCTAAGTCTTTTTATGAAAGAACACCATCTGCAGTTCCATGAGTGAGAGTTATAGTATAAATAATTAATTATTTTGGAAGACAGTAGGATCTTTCCATATTTGTAACTTAAGCTGTATTTGTATTCCTGCCTGGCTTTACCCTAAGTCCACTGGGACTCTGCCATCTGCTAAAAATGGATCCACCACCATCTGCTAACACTGGTTCTGTCACATCAACCCTCACCTTTGCTCCAGTCAAGAAATATTCCCAGCAATTACTGTAGTCAGGTGGGGCCCACCTCCTATATTTTGAGGATTTCTTGTAGATAGATACATAGACAGATAGATACCATTTAAAGTGGGGTAAGAGTCAGAGGATGCACTGAGACTCACATGCAGTGACAGTGGGCTGGGGACTGTTATTTATCCACTGAGACAGCGAAGCTCTTTTCTTGATTTCATTTTCAAATTAGAATGAGTAATGACATAAAAGAAAAATAATTAATGCCCATACAACTCTATTATCTATCTCCCTTAAAGTCTCTGTCAAGAACTCTGATTACTATAACATTTTTAGGCTTTTCTAGATGCTTCATTTAAACTAAGTAACTTCCCACTTCCATATCTGCCCTAAAATAGTCATATATGTGTGTTTATCAGACAGTCTTTGTAACTTCATTTGGCAACTTATGAGGTACATGAAAAACATAAGTTACTGTCACTGCTACAGACATGAACTAAATAAATAAGATCCTATAAACAAAATCAAAGCTGAAACAAATGTGAAATAAAAGCATGTGGATTACGCTCACTCATGGCAAATAGCATGTGTTTCAGCTCACAAGTGCACAAACCAGCCTGCATGCAGTATGTATTTGCCTAGAAGAGAGACCAACCAACATTCTCACCTCCTCCTCAAACACATGCAAAACAGAACTAAATAGCTTATGTGAGTCAGTCTGTGTCCTTCAAACCTTAACTGGTTTGCCAAATACCAGAACATTTATTCTGAATCCGTTTCATAGTAATTGCAAGCTAACATCCCACTCAGTATTGTACTAAGGGTGTCTGAAAGTAAGCTCTTACATAGAGATAATAAGGTAAGTTTAGAGTGAAATATAAACAACAGCCATACTAGCTAGTGTGACTGGTTTAGTTAATTTACACTAATAATGTTGCACATTTACCCTGACTCTGCAAACAGGTGTATGAACTTTCCTTCTGCAAGTGTTTCACAGCTCCTTGTTTTTTTTTCTGTCTCCCCACACCAGGACAAGAAAATACAGTAAACCAGAAAAGGATCATAGTAACTCTTCCAGTTACAGAATTGTTTGCAGCGGCCACTCCAGATTTTACTGCCTTTCTAATTATTTCCTCTAAAATGAGTCAGTCCAGACATCTGTCTTTGCAAAGTCCTTATTCCTTGCCAATAGCAGGGAAACCTGTTTTCTTGCATGTAAACAAAGTGTCAGGAAGCTGAGTGAAGGCTCTTTTGTGTGTGTATGTGACTGAATTGCTTCTTGATAATGAGATTGTTTTCAGAGATCTCATAAGTTACAGAGTTACTATCCAAAGGAGACGTGCTAAGTAATGCAAATGCTAATCTTATGGTAGTTTATTTAAAAGGGATAGAAATTATGCATAGCTATATGTATACGCAGCGCATTAGAGTCAAATGCAAGTATGCAATTGTGAAGTTACGTGACACACCACTAGTCACAAAGCTTGAACAAAAGGAAAACAGTTAACTTCAAAGAACTTTGTATGCGCTTCTAACTCACCCTAATTCAATAAATCAAAAAATGTGTGTGTGTGTGTGTGTGTGTGTGTGTGTGTGTGTGTGTGTGTGTGTGTGTGTGTGTGCGCTATGCGTATGTGTTGAGAGATAAATGGGACAAGGAGCTCAAGAGTTTGCTTTCTGCCTTGGCAGATTATTTTTTGATAGCTTGCTTTGGATATATATATATATATATATATATATATATATATATATATATATATATATATATATATATATATATATATATATATATATATATAGATAAGAGATAGAGTACAGCTCATGCTTTAGTTTTAAATTAATTTTAATTATAATGAAAATGCCTTCTTACTGAATTTCAGATATTAAAGCCTTCAAAGCAAACAACTCAGCTGGGGAATCTCTGTTTACCAACTCAGTTGCTAAAGCCTGGAACTCTCTTGCTATAGAACTAACCTTACAACTCTCTTCAACCCAATTAAAAAACCCTTAATCAATATTTCACAATGCGATGACTCTGTCCTTGCTCTACCCTGGACTAATCCCTGCACTATTCTGCTGTTTGCCCAATTAGGGTCTCCTCGCATTGTCACTGAATCCTAATCAAGTTACTCTGTAGAAACTTGTTGATTAAGTGGTCTAGTATGTATTTTAAGTAACCTATAAAGAGACACAAAAATATATATGAGCTTGTTGAATGTTGGGGCTGGGAACTTGGAAAGGGACATTATATATATATATATATATACATATATATATATATATATATATATATAAATATATATATATATATATATATATATATATATATATATATATATATATATATATATATATTGTATAACCTCTATCTAGAATTATACTAATAGTGGAATGGTTTTAATATGTAAATATGTAACAGTTTCTCTGCATTGTATTTCTCTGTTGTATTTCATATTGTATTGTGCTGTTCTGTCCTATTGTGTTCTGTATGGAGCTTTTCTCCCCGGCCTCTGCTGAAAATGGACATATATCCAGTCGGACTTTCCCAGTCAACAAATGTAAAATAAAATAAATAGTAATACTCGCATACCCCTAGTTACATATGTTTAAGATGAATGCTGTTTCTGGGAGCCTAGTACATTTATTGGGCACTACTGTCACTTTGTTTGGCAACATGTGGGGTACATAAAAGATAAGTTACTTTCATTGCTCCAATCATGAAGTGTATAAATAACATCCTGTAAACTAAACCTGAAAGAAATGTGAAATAAAAGCATACTGATTACTGTACCTCATGGCAAATAACGTGTTTCAGCTCACATGTGCGCAAATCAAAATTCAGTCCTTATCATCCGAGTGAATTATTTTATTATTTTATTATTTTTTTTTTTTGTCAGTGTAACTATACCATGTGCATTTATTTTTCTTGCTTTAGGGATTGCATGCTGGGTAATATATAAGAACAAGCACTTTGGAAAGTTCATATTTAGTTCTTTGGATCTGTTGTTCTGTGACAGTGCTCTGAACAGAGTAGTATTAAAAATTCACTGGTTCATCTTTTGTCTCATTTATGCAATCTGTACAAGAGAGCTCTAATCACAGGGCCATGCTGATAGTCCAGCCTGCAATTTGAGCCAGTGATGATGTCATGCTTTTTTCCTAATTTTGGAGGTCCCAAAGTGAGCTGGGTGGGAACCAGTCACACGACTGTTATGAGAAGCTTGAGTGCAGCATTTCCTGTCAGACTGCTGGCTAGCAGATTTGGAAGTGGGAAGTTACTTAATCTAACTGAAACGTCTAACAAAGCTTAACTGAAAAAAAAAAGTTACAGTGACCAGTGTTCTTGATAAAGAAAGATGTTGACTGGCCTGCAGTTTGCCATTTTAACTATGGACATCCCTAGGAAAACAGCTCACCTAAATTTCTATTCAGTTGCTGCAGAAAACACTGATACTATAAATTAAACACCAGAATACAATGAGGCATGATAGAAATAGCTAAGGTTTTGCAATGGATGTAGTCTTAGTTCTCATGACAAACAGAAAATGAGTCATTTACATTACTCCAAAGCTGTGCACTATCTTCTGAGAGAGAAATAAGCAACCACATTTGGTTCATAAATACAAAAAAGTACAGGGAGATGAAATGATGAAAACTTAGGCAACAGAGCAGCAGACCTATGGGTGTAGGGTTTTGTATGTTCCTGTGCATAATCATGCGTTACAAATATGTCTGTGTTTGTCCTAGGGAGAAAGTGTTCGGAGCGATAGCTTTCAAAGGTAATATGCAGTACCTAATACAGAAAATAGAAGCAGTGTCTGACTCACCTGTAAGATGTCTTCATATTTTTCTGTTCATTTTCCAACAATGAATAACTTTGATTATGTACAACATGTACCTTATGTTGGAGATGTACTTATCAGAGGTGGGTCACACGCACCCAGTGTGCTACCTGGGGGTACAATGGTGCTGAAACCAAAGCAGTCATCATCAAGCTGTTTTGAAATAAATATGTTCCTAGTGTGGTAGCAATCACCTGGAAAGAGGTTTTCCTCAGTCTCCATGGTATAATAACCTTTTTTTCAACAAATATAAGTAGGAACGTCAGCAAGTTAGTAGCCTCCATACAATCTATAAAACTGAACTGTAATTTTAAATACACTAAGTATACTATTGTTTTTTTTTTTTTTGGGGGGGGGGTCATGCCTCTGCTGTCGACATTCATCCATTTGCTATCCACATATTATTTTATTTTACTTTATTTTCATTTGTTAACCGGAGGGAAATATACAGAACCAAATGGGTCATTTTCAGGCTGGGAGAATACAATGTGTGTGTTTATGTGGCAAACAGCAAACAATGGTATAAAGGAAGCTATCAGCACATGACTGGTTCAAAATGCAATATGTACAGCAAGTATTCAGTATACACACAGTATATACAATTCGCTATACATTGTGAGGGATGGTAAAGAGAAGGAAAAGTTAAAGTAGCGTGAAAGGAAAGTGGAAAAAGTGGTAAAGGAGTGTGGTTGGGGAGAACTCGTGGATAGACTAACAAAATGTAGTTTGAAAATAATGAAAGCATGGAGTGAAAGGAATAGGTTTAAGTAATACTACTTATTATATAACATTTAAATGAGACTTCCTGAGTCAAATGTTTTTTAAGTTGGTTGGCAATGAGCAGGTCTTTAGACGGATGAATTTCCACATGGAGGGGTTAGTGTTGAGGAGAAACCGTGGTCGATAAAATAAAGTCTATATCTAGTATTAAGTCCTTTCTATCATTCTTCCTCAAGGGTTACTAGAGGGACAAGCTAAATTCACTCATAACTCAATAGTTGGGCACCCATGTCAAGGGATAGTGCAATTTCATGTTTTATTACTCCTAAGACTGCCATTCCCCATTTAAATGAGGTGAGACCATGAGGCAGGCATAACATATTCTTTATTTATTTTTGATAACTGGATAATAGGTCTGGTCCAATGACCCTTTTTAGCAATAACCAAGACCAAAAGACACTAAGACAACATACAACCACATATAGAAAACATAATTTTACACTAAGGATATATGCACAACACGAATTTAAAAGAGAACATTATTTGTCAGTTTTGATTTCTAAGAAAATATTTTGCAAACATTTTACAGACATATAGTACACAGAATACAGTTATTACCACTTTAAATCATGCCATTTAAACAATTCATAGCAACTTTAACTTGTGTCACTTGTAATCAATCTATCAAATAGCTTTTTAACCAAATAAATACCAAATCATTCTATCATACAGATTCTTAACCAAAACAGATACATTGGAGTCAGTTGATTAATGCAATGTGTGTGGTGATCCACATGCACATCATAGTGATTAGTCCGGATTACGGTTACACTTACAAATGGTCTCCTCAGCATATGTGACCAAGGATGGAGAATTTTAGATTAAGCATGGAAGAGGAAGTGACTGAGTGTTTTAGGCATGCTTCCCTGATACCATGTGAATGGATGCTTGCCTGCAGCCAGAGGAACATACCTCAGCCTCCACTAGGGTGTATTTACAATTCAGCCAGAACTCCCTCCTCACACCTCAAATGGCAAGGTGACATAAGTCACTGAAGCTCACTTTTCCTGCCCATCTCATTGAGCATCCGAGCCACCATTTTGACTTGTGTTATCCAGTCTTCTGCTATGATATAATAATGGACTGAACCTACAGTGCCACACTGTCTAAATTAACATATAAGATAGTATATGTCTATCTTAATTGTGGCAATAGGAGATACTTGCTTTCTGAATAGACATTTCATTAATTAGGGGTCTGTATAAGCAACTGAATGGCTGTGGACTAAATGGAATGGGGCAGGGTTACATTACTGCAGAGTCACATTTGAGAATTAAATTCTTAGAACTATAGCCATGATTTTTAAGTAAAAGTTCCAGTCATTACTGAGATGTCACAATATTTTAATGCATCTGTTTTTAAGCAAAATTAAGCAGACCCTAATATTCAAATTAATAATAATAATAATAATAATAATGGCCACAGTAATGTAGTTCATCTTATGTTACCCAAATACACACTAGGACTGCTGAGCTAGATCAATTACTGTTTAAGTATGATAGCAGAGTCAACCAGATTCATCCACAGACTACCTCCATGCCCACCAATTACAACCACTTTATTGGCTATGTATACCTCAGATGTCTGAATATGATCAAATGAATGTATACACAAATAATTTGTAACTGCAGTAATGCATTTCATCTTGCCTTCTTGTTGCAGACTGCAGTGCAGCTTGTTGCAGCTTTCCTACACACACACACACACACACACACACACACACACACACACACACACACACACACACACACACACACACACACACACACACACACACACACACACACACACACACACACACACACACACACACACATGCATCTGCCCATCAATAATAATTAGCTTATTGACTGTGTGCACCACGGATGTTTGATTGTGATCAAATGAATATTTACAGAAATAGATAAATAATGGCTACAATAACGTGTTTCAGCTTGCTCCTGTCAAGCACATACAGTGCAAGCAACTGCAACCCACTGTGTAAACAGCTGACTTTAGGGGACCTTGGCAGCTATGTATCATATTCATCAATGTTCACTTTACAACTGGAATTGCTAATGAGATTAATTTATCTAAAATGTTTCTGAATCTCATTTCCTCTTTTCTCACAGAGTACATTGCATTGACACAACATTGTTATTGGTAATCTTAGAAACAGTTCATCTCTTAGTATATGCATACACACATACAAATATTTGAAGCATTGGCATTAATGGTCTTTTAGCTTGACAATATACCAAAACAGTTGTTCCTATGATAAGTGCCCATGCTGCTCTTAAAATATCTAAACTAGTGCTTATTTTAATGTAATTTGGCAATCTATTCCACACATCAGCTGCTCTCTCAGAGAACCAGTCAGTACAATTCTCATTACTATAGATACATAGGTTGTCTGATGATTCTCTACTACTTTTTTGATGCCCCAAACATTCCTAGAGGTAGTTGTCTCTAAATGCCCTATATACCTGGATAAGATCTCCTCTTAAATATCTATATGAGACACTGTACAAGTTCATAAATTTTAGTCTTTTATAATAACTTAAATTTTCACATCCATGTATGTCCTTGGTATAGTTCCACTGTACTCTTTCCAGTTTAGTCATGCTTATTTTCTTATAAGGTTTCCTTATTGTTATTCCATACTCAAGTTTGGGCCTAACGTAACTAACAAACAATGACTTCATCATTTCTGATTTCCTAGATTTTATAAATATTTTTATACAACGTATAGTTCTGTAACTATCATTAACCAATTGGTTGATTTGATTATATAAACTCAAACTGAATCTACCCATATACCCAGGTCCTTAAATGAATCTACAGTTTCAATTACTGTGTGCTGTGTTAAATATTCATCTTTCAATTTACATCTCCCAAATCTCAAATGCATAGTTTTTGATGTATTTATTAACATATCATTTTCCTGTGTCCAAATGGTCAATTTATTCAAGTTCTTTTGCAGACATGGCCTATCTGTAACCCATGTAATCAGTTTATTCAATTGTAAGTCATATGTATACAGACTGTAGAACACCACAGATGAAAAACTTGCCATATCTGTAACACATGTAATCAGCTGACCCAACTTTAAAGCATCTGCATACAGACTGTAAAACACCCCAGATGAAAAAGATAGACCTGAAAGATAAAATCTGAACAAGTATGGGCCTAGGACAGCACACTGTGGGACACCCTGACTGACCTTGACCAATAATTTCACCTGCCCATTGGTCTATAATACTTGCCATGTCCTATTTGTAAGCTATGCTATCCATTTTATCAAAAGTACATAAAAAATAGTTGTTCTAATTTATTGATCAGTGTTTTGTTTATGACCCTATAAAATGCTGTAGTTAAATCCATATAAATTACATCACAGTACATTTTTTCATTCATAGCTGTTATTATATTGTTACAGTACATCATGTTATAGGTGGTAATATATCTATTTTCAACATATGCTTGGGTATATGTGGGTTCAAGTCCCAGCCTTTCCAAACCTTTCCAATGCTGACAATAACTTATCCAATATTACCTTCTCCATTATTTTTCCACAACATAAAAGTAGACTTAAGGGTCTGTATGATTCTTGATTTGACCTATTACCCTTTCCCTTAAAGACAGATTTAATAAGTGCATGTTTCCAATCTTGAGGAATTTCCCCATATTTATATGGTACTGTAAGCTCTTTCTGACATGCTCTCATGTCATTATTGCTAATTTTATCTCCTCCCTGTGTTTTGTTTGGATCCAGATTGAATAGCTCTTTTTCAATATAATTTAATTTGATTTCAATATCTGAGGTCACCTGGATGTCACTAGGACAGCATATCACTCCCTTCGTGGAGCCAAACTGTTTTGCATAAGATTTTGTAATATACATATAATCTGTTGTGCCTGAGAATCAATTTTAGAATCTACTCACAGTTTATCAGTTGGTACACCTTTACTCCTTCCTCACCATTTGCCTCTGTGAAATGGTTTCCCATTATGCTCAGTATCTTTATATAAATTTTCTTTTAATTTTTTTCTTGATCTTGTTCTACACTATGCTTCACTTGTTTGTTCAGCTTGTTCATTTCAGTTTTCAAAGTTGAAGTTCAATCTCCTTTCCATTTCTTCTATTTTTTGTCTCTCACTTTAATCAAGTGTCTTGTTCTTATGGAAACATATGCTCCTGATGTTGTATTTCTAGAGCTTGATGTTAAACTTTTTTTTTTTATGTTTTACATTCAAACAATTTCTCTTTTAAAACTTTCTATATTCCTTCTGCAGTTTTTCCACTGAACGCATCACTCCAATTAGTTTTACACAGTGACTATTTTGCTTCCATATAATCTGTTATTAATCTTCTATGCACTGGTTCAGATTTCAGTTTGGTAGAATTAACTAGTAACAAATTAATGTTTATAGTCCCTGTGATGACCATGCCCTGGCCCAGCAATCAAGGAGCCTCAATCCTCACCACTAATACCAGGGAGGTCGTCTCCTAGAAGAGAGGAAAGGATAACTAATACACACAGTAAAATACAATTTCCCTTAAGTGCACACAGAGATCACAGTCAGTCTGGGGCTGGTTGCTCCCTTGCTCAACAGGTCCCCAATAAGACTCACCACTGGCACAGCTATAGAGTCCAGGTCTCAGCCTAGCTGGGCAAGCTAGAACCTCCAGTACCCTCTCTGTCCAACCAGTGCTTCGTGTCCCTGCCAAGTAGCTGACACACAACACACACACATTGAGATAAGTATTTACACAACTTCACAGACACTCCTAGGAAAGGCTGACAAAGATTCTCCAGCTGTGCCCCTTTACCCAGAGCATATGGTAGTAATCCCTGCCACCACCCAGCTAATAATATCAGCTACTAAAAGGCCCTTAAAAGGATGTCCAATTATTGCTGTGCAATATTATTATCCATTGGTAATGTGACTATACAGTCTAAGGCTTACTAGAGTGACCTATTACAATAACCTCTATAAATATACAATGTGCTCTAGAGCTTATCTCTACACAAACCAGCCACAGGTAGAAGGTTTTAAAAATATTTAATAATAAATAATCAAAACAAAAGACAAAACTACTACACCACAGAGATATCTAAGAGTTCAGAGATCACACAGAAACTTAAAATAATACAGTAGGACAGGTCTGATTTCAAAGAAAAATACCTAATTAATCTTTACTAGCTTTAACTATTCCGACAAGAAATCACAGTGCTAGAAACTTACATGTGAGCATAAGGCAGAGTGCTGAGTTAGATGTCCAAAGTCAAAATGTCCTTGTCTCTTGTGAGAAATAGTTTTTAAACATTGCTAACAAGCATGTCTCTAAGGCCCTCCCAAATTACATCATTTTTGACAGTCTGGAGTTCTCAGGCCACAAACTGTATTATTTAGCAATCTAACACCTGCTCAGAAACTTACAACAATACAAGGCATTTCACATATACATTCTAGCAGAAACCAGAGCAATAAAGCACCTTCCACATGTAAATTCTGGTCATAAACTTTAGCCTTAAAACAATAGGCATGAAACCTTCATCCAGACACACTGGAACTGACTAGTAAAACATTAAAGAGATTCATAAGATCTTTTCAACTTTAAAAGACACATTTGAAATACTTGGTTTGGTTTTCTTTACAGCAGATGGCAATGTTTCAACAATCTTGAAGTTCACATTTTACAGTGTTTTCTTACATTTAAAAACACAAGCCTGTATTTTACATTTATTTACAAATGCCAGGATTATATATCAAATTCTATTTGACTAGGCTGGCAGCCTTCTCCCATATCTCCCCAGTCATCACATATCTTCCCCCCCGGGGGAACTCAAGCAAGTTTTTCAAGTGCCCCTTGAGAAACATCACTTGAGAGTGTCAGGTCTATCTTGGTGTACCTCACCCCATTCTCTGTCTTGAGAGCCCATCTGCATTGGCATTGCTACTCCCACTGTGGTGCTGCACTGACATATCATATGTTTGCAACCCCAGACTCCATCTTAGCAACTTGACATTTTGCTGACTGGCTCTGTTTAACCATGTTAGAAGGTTGTGATCTGTCATCACAGTGAATTTTCTTCCATACAGATAAGGTTGAAGTTTTTGTAGTGCCCACACTATGGCTAGACATTCCTTTTCTACTGCTGCATAGCATTCCTCCCTGGGTTGGAGCCTACGACTGAGATAAATAACTGGGTTTTCTTCTCCCTCTGAAGAAATATGGCTAAGTACAGCCCCCACCCCATAGTTTGAAGCATCCACCTGCACAACAAATTATTTGCTGTAGTCTGGACTGGCTTACACAGGGAGTCTTTCCAAAGCTTCCTTAAGCTTCTGAAATGCCTGCTCACATGCTGGGGTCCACACTACTTTATCTGGCCTGTTCTTCCTTGTCAGGTCTGTGAGGGGAGCAGCTATGGTACTATAATTGGGAACAAACTTTCTGTAGTACCCTGCTGTCCCCAAGAATGCCCTCACCTGCTTTTTGGTAACAGGTGCAAGCCATGCCTGAATAGCTTCCACTTTGGCAGGTTCTGGCCTTATCTTACCACTCCTCACTCTATGTCCTAGGTAGGAGAACTCTGCCATACCCACCTGACATTTGCTCGGCTTAATGGTCAACCCTGCCCTCTGTAGTCTGCCCAGCACCTCCCTAACATGCTGAAGGTGCTCCTACCAGGAATGGCTGTAGATAGCAATATCATCCATGTAAGCAAGGGCAAACCCTCCTGCTCCTGCTAAGATATGATCTACCAGCCTCTGGAAAGTCACTGGGGCATTCTTCATCCCAAAGGGCATCTTTGTGAACTCATACAAGCCAAAAGGAGTCACAAAGGCTGACTTCCCTCTAGCACTGGGAGTCAAGGGCACCTGCCAGTAACCCTTGGTAAGATCAGTGGTTGTAAGATACTTAGCCCCATCCAGCTGCTCTAGGGCTTCATCTGTCCTAGGCATGGGGTAAGCATCCGACTCTGTGTGACTATTTAAATTTTCTGTAATCCACACAGAACATGTTGCTGCCATCCATCGTTGGCGCCAACACCACTGGTGAGGCCCAGGGACTGTAGGACTCTTGAATCACCCCTAGTTCCAACATCTCCTGTACCTCTTCCCTCAGAGTCTGTTTGACTCTCTCAGGCACCCTAAAAGAGGCCTGCCTGATAGGCCTTTGCGGTCCTGTATCCACCCGGTTCTGCACCAGGTGGGTGCTCCCTGGTTTCCCGGTGAACATGCCCCCAAACTCCTGCAACACTGCTTGGATTTCTCGAACCTGGTAAGAGATAGCTGCTGGGACATTGCTACCCCTTCCACTGAGGTGTCAGCCCGAGCCTCACTGTGGAGATCAGTCACAAGATCTCTCTCGGACTCCTCCTGCAATCCAATGCAAATGCTCAGCACAAGGGCCTCCCTATCACAGTAAGGTTTCATCATGTTAACATGGTACAGTTTGTGCCCCTGCCATCTGCCTAGCAGTTCCACCATGTAATTAACATCATTTACCTTTCTTACCACCTTGTAGGGTCCCTCCTAAGCTGCTTGCAACTCGTTGTGTATGACAGGAATGAGAACCATCACCTACTGCCCTACAGCATACTCTATTTCTTGAGCATTCCTGTCATACCACACCTTTTTCCTGTTGTTGGGCTTCTGCCAGGTTCTCCTGGGCCAGGCCCATGAGTTCCCAGAGCCTTGTCCTGAGGTTCAGGACATATGCCACAACAGACTCCTTGTGAGACTCACACTCACCTTCCCACTCATCTAGAGGTCCCGTCACCCTATGCCCATACAGCAACTCAAAGGGTGAAAAACCTGTGGATTCCTGGGGAACCTCTCTCTAAGCAAACAATAGATGGGGAAAATATTTGTCTCACTTCCTCTTAAACTGATCTGCAAATGGCCGAGGCATGGACTTGATTGTAGAGTTTAACCTCTCAACAAGACCATTAGTCTGGGGATGGTAGGGGTGGTCTTCATGCGCTTCACCCCACAGGACTTCCACAGACATGACAGCAGGTCTGACATAAAATTGGCACCTCTGTCAGACAGTATTTCCTTTGGGAAACCTACCCTGCTGAAAATCTCTAGCAAAGCATTTGCCACCTTCTCTGCCACAATGGAGGACAAAGCCACTGCCTCAGGGTATCGTGTAGAGTAATCTACAATCACTAGATTATACTTTTTCCCTGTGGAACTTGGGGTACTCAGAGGACCCACAATACCCATAGCTACCCTCTGAAATGGCTCCTCAATCACAGGCAAAGGCATTAAAGGAGCTCTTACCTTGTCTCCTGCCTTGCCTACCCTTTGGCACTGCTCACAGTTCCTGCAGTTCCCATGTTCCATCTCTGGAAATTCCAGGCTAATAGAGGTTTTGCATAATATGCCTCCTTGTATGTTTTATGCCCATATGACCTGCAAAGGGAATATCATGGGCTATGGCTAGAAGTGCCAAATGGTAAGCTCTATGCACTACCAACTGCTGTACTCTCTCACCGTCTAGCCCTCCCTCAGGGGTCCACTCTCTGTACAGTAACCCTTTGTTCCAGTGTACAGATTCCCCCTTCCCTTGAGAATCAGGTGTTTCCCTAGCTACCTGCCTCAGGCCTTGGAATGTAGGGTCTGAGACCTGGGCCTCTCTCTCCTTGTAACCCTTCCCAGCTCCCCTTCCACAGGAAGTCTGGCATTCTCTGACAGCAGTGCCTCACTGTCAGCCTGGGTACTACTACTCACCTCTACCTTTGCAGTTACCCTGTCCAAGGGAACATCAGTACCCACAAGCAGCTGTGGCTCACATTCAGTCTCACTGCTACGGCGTAGCTCACTCCCTAAAGTAACCACTTCAGCAGTCCTGGCTTCAACTATGCAGTCTGTCTGGGTCTCCCCCAGGCTACCAGACCCATATGATTGTCTCCTAGCCTCACTGCATGTAACTGCATAAGTACATAATACTACCTCATCCAAATCCTTCCCTCTCAGGACATCTGCAGGATGGTAGTTCCATACCTCTGTTGCCTCAAGACAACCTACTGTTGGCATTTTGTCTTTCTCACTTACTGGCTCCTCACCTTTGGTTCCCCACCTTGCCTCCATGGACATCTGTATGCCACATGGTCCCACTGGTTGCATTCAAAACATTTAGCCCTAGCTCCTGGACGTGTACCTGGACTAGTGGCTTCCCCTGCTACTGGCGGATTCTGTTTGGGCAGTCTGTGCTGCCCACCATGGATTCCTTTAGTCCCATAAGCAGTTCTGGGGGTCCCTTTCCTGTGCAGGGCTGCCCTGCTTGCTAGGTATAGGTCTCCCTTCTTCTCCAACTCCTCTGAAGTAGCACACTGTTTATCAGCTAACCAGATCCTCATGTGCTCAGGCAATGTGCTAAGGGCTTGTTCCCTTCCCAAAAGGTCTGCCAGCCTTTCAAAAGTGGTGATCTGACATCCACTCACCTAGCTATGAAAATAAGTGCTCAGTTCAACAACATATTCACATACATTTTCATCTGCCTTGCGTCTATGCTCACGAAACCTTTTCCTATACATTTCAGGTGTTAGCTTAAAACATTCTAATAAATGTCTTTTTACAGCAGTATAATCAAAACTGTCAGTGTCATGCATTTTTGCTAAAGAAGTTACAGCTTTACCATGGAGTAAGGGGGTCAGGAACCATACCCAGACCCCTTGGTCAACTTCATACTGTTTACATACCCACTCAAACATATGAATGAAGCTATCAAAATTATCCCCCTCTTTAAACTGTGGAAGAAATTTACTGACCTTTTGTGCTTCTGGAATCTGGTTACTGCTTTCCCCATTACCTCCATGACTCTGGCGAAGTGTCAGCATTTCCCTCTCATGCCTCCTCTGCCGTTCATTCTCCACAGCTTGTAGACTCCTCAATTTCTCGACTGCTTCTAGTTCCATATGCCTGGCCTCCAACTCAAGTCTCTTTAGCTCCAGCTGGATTTGTATGTCCACTGTAGAAAGGTTGAGCTGTCCATTCTTCGAGGATATTGTATCTCCACTGTGAGTCTGATTGTCCTCCAGGCTGCTGTTTTCTGATGCAGCTGTAACCAAGGCTGCAATCAGGTCTGCTTTAGTCAGGTTTCCATGCACCAGTCCCCTAGCCTGGCACATCTCCGCCAGCTGGCTCCTTGTCAGCTTTCCATACACTTCTGCTGACATGCTGCCTGATCACCCTGACTAACACCAAGCTAACAAAAGAAATAAAATAATTGTGATCTGAACTCTGAGTATACACTGTGTGGCTGTTTTAGAGTACAAAACACTTTTAGAGATCACTGTACATAAGCTACAGGAATTCGCTCTACCCACACCACTACAAGCCAATTAGTATGTGAAGTAGATCCCACCACTGCCAAACACTTGTGATGACCGTGCCCTGTCCCAGCAATCAAGGAGCCTCAATCCTCACTGCTAACACCAGGGAGGTCATCTCCTAGAAGAGAGGAAAGGATAACTAATACACACAGTAAAGTACAATTTCCCTTAAGTGCACACAGAGATCACAGTCAGTCTGGGGCTGGTTGCTCCCTTGCCCACCAGGTCCCCAATAAGACTCCCCACTGCCTCAGCTATAGGGTCCAGGTCTCAGCCTAGCTGGGCAAGCTAGAACCTCCAGTACCCACTCTGTCTAACCAGTGCTTCATGTCCCTGCCAAGTAGCTGGCACAACAACACACACACACTTTGAGATAAGTATTTATACAACTTCACAGACACTCCTGGGAAAGGCTGACACAGATTCTCCAGATGTGCCCCTTTACCCAGACCATACAGTAGTAATCCCTGTCACCACCCAGCTAATAATATCAGCTACTAAAAGGCCCTTAAAAGGGTGTCCAATTATTACTGTGTAATATTATTATCCCATGGTAATGTGACTATACAGTCTAAGGCTTATTAGAGTGGCCTATTACAATAACCTCTATAAATATGCAATGCACTCTAGAGCTTATCTCTACACAAACCAGCCACAGATAGACAGTTTTAAAAATATTTAATAATAAACAATCAAAACACAAGACAAAACTACTACACCAAAGAGATATCTAAGAGTTCAGAGATCGCACAGAAACTTAAAATAATACAGTAGGACAGGTCTGATTTCAAAGAAAAATACCTAATTAATCTTTACTAGCTTTAACTATTCCTTCAAGAAATCACAGTGCTAGAAACTTACATGTAAGCATAAGGCAGAGTGCTGAGTTAGATGTCCAAAGTCAAAATGCCCCTTGTCTCGTGTGACAAATAGTATTTAAACATTACTAACAAACATGTCTCTAAGGCCCTCCCAAATTACATCATTTTTGACACTTAGTCTGGAGTTCTCAGGCCACAAACTGCATTATTTAGCAATCTAACACCTGCTCAGAAACTTACAACAATGCAAGGCATTTCACATATGCATTATAGCAGAAACCAGAGCAATAAAGCAACTTCTGTATGTAAATTCTGGTCATAAACTTTAGCCTTAAAACAATGGGCATGAAACCTTAACCCAGACACACTGGAACTGACTTGTAAAACATTAAAGAGATTCATAAGATCTTGTCAACTTTAAAAGACACATTTGAAATACTTGCTTGGTTTTCCTTACAGCAGATGGCAATGTTGCCACAATCTTGAAGTTCACATTTTACAGTGTTTTCTTACATTTAAAAACACAAGCCTGTATTTTGCATTTATTTACAAATGCCAGAATTATATATCAAATTCTGTTTGACTAGGCTGGCAGCCTTCGCCCATCTCTCCCCAATCATCACAGTCCCATGATCAGTACACATCAACAATGGTAAAACTTGACATGAAGTAACAGTAATTTATTGAGGAGCACAAACAACATCTAGTATGCTCCCTTGCCTGGTAGTTTTTTTTTTTTTTTTTTTTTTACATTCTGAAGCAATTGTTATTCCTAAGCATACATTGTAAATAATTGCCTTAATAATGTTGTTGAATAAATATTATTCCATTCCACTTCCCAAACACTGTTATTCTTCCCTCTTGTGTTTCATGCAAAAATGTATGAATTCCTCTAGTTCATCGGCACTTGAATTTGGTGGTCTATATCCTCCAACAGTTGTTATATGTTCCAGAGTTTTCTTTAATGTTACAGTTACACAACCTATAGCATTGGTGTTATCACTGAATATGTAATAATTACAGGTCTCATAAGTATCTTTAATCCCTATTGTAAAACTTCACCTGATTTTTTTTGTTGAATGTCTGTTACACTAAAAACATTTATACCCTGACAGAACTTGTTTCCAGTCATTGTTCTTTAACCATATTTCACAATGACAACATCAATCTTGTGGGAACGTAGCACATTTTCAAATTAAAAAACTTCATTATTAATGCCCCTAGCATTAACAACCATCACATATGCATCAAATGTTGCTGTCTGTAAACTGTTAAATTTTTGACCTGGCAAAAATCCTACCTTGTGTTTGTCAAATATTGCAAAATATCAGCTCCAAAAATGTTTTTTCCCTGACCTTGACAAGTACATGCCATTCTGTTTAAAGACACATGTGCCCAAAATTACTTGGATGCTCTACACATTTCCAATTTTTAAAATGGGACATTTTTGTTATGTAGGTATTTACCAAAAAATCTTTTCATTGATGGTGACTTGACTTTCCCTTCTATATGTGATTTGTGAATATATGTCCTAACACCTGTACAGTCTATGTTATATAAGAGGGCTGTAAGTTCCCTGCTAACAGTCACAGAGTCCTTGTGGATGAGATCATTTGTACATACGTGAATAAAAATGATCCATACTTTCTTACATTAAGGTGTTCTAAGCCTTGTCTCACATCCTCTGTGTTTGCCCCTGGCAATCATAATACTATTCAACGTTCATTATCTTCTCTGAAAATGTAAGAATCATTTCCTCTAATAACTGAATCTCCGGTTACAAGAATATCTTTTCTGACCAGATCTGAAGAATCTTTAGCTTCCATTTCAGTAATATCTGCACTGTCACTTGTTGCAAAGAATGATCTTCATCACCATTAGTCTTATTAATCCCACTGTTTTCATCACTTATTACATTTGCAAGCATACAATTCTCATCCATCTGGCTTTGTATGTCCACAGCTTGAGCCATGTTGTTAACGTTTGTCTTTCTCCTCTCTTTCTTTACACTAATGTTCTTTATCCTTCCATGTTCAATTTTGATTTCTTACTTTTCACCTGCCTCCTTGCCTCTTTTTTCTATCTTCTCTTTTGGAAAAATGATGCCTTTCTCTGTAGACTGAAAGTTTTCTGAAACCTGGTATCATTCCCTGTAATCTGTGTGTTACATAACAAAGCAGTGTCCTTTTTAGTATGTCTTCTCTTTGCTTTACAGACATTCATCAGTTTCTTTTTCTACTTTGGTATTTGTTGTGAACTTCTTCCTTTCTTTCTTTTTTATTTTTTTGTATATGCTCTGAATCCTCAGATTACGTTATACTTGCATCCAGAATTTCAAACTTGTCAGGGGCATTAACTTTTTTCATAGGGGTTGAGTGATCTTTATAGAAAATAGTGCCATCCTTTCCTAAATGTGTTGAGGAATACAGGTCATTAGTGTTATCAGGTGTTACCTTTAAAAATACATAGCATTTATTAACCTGTAAAAGATATTTGTGCTTTAGCAAATCATTAATGGCATAGTCATTTAAGGAATCCATATTCAGCTGCAAATTAATAAAAAATTCTAAAAGAAAAGAATAATTAAAATCAGTTACCACAGAATTCAAATATAACTTAAATCAACTTCTAAGAGAAAAGTCACACAAACAATATATAACTAAATATTAAATTAAGTACAGTAGAGTTGTTGATCTGACTGTACAAGTTGTGAAAGTCACACAAAAGCTGAAGTTCCTTTACATCACATGTGAAAGCATGCAGTAGATTCTGCTCACTGTCGCTTGCAGTCGCACCTCTTTTTAACACTAAAAATCAATAAATCACAAAAACAGGATTGTTTAGATAAGTTTTGGATTGTCCTCCCCACAGTCTGTGTGAATTTATAGCTAACTGAGCCCCTTGGGATGGTTAGAGTATGCCTGTCTAAACCTAAAACCTATCCCTCCTAACAACTAACAGAGAAAATTAAAGTAAAACAACAAAATATACATCAAAGTAAATCTTCTTGTCTATGAGCTATCACTTCCTTCCCACAAACAGTGAAAAACTGTCCCCCAGATTCACTAATCTTCTGTGCAGGACTAGCTTAGTCCTGCACAGAAGTGCCCGTGTACGAGGACGACAGCAGTGTGCCATGCATATTAATGAAGGCGTGCTGCCCGACCTCCTAGAATTACACGGAGCATGTACAAGTACAGGGGGCTTGCCTGAGATCAGATCTTTCAGAATAAACATGCATCTGCAATATTTAAATAGCACAAAGTGGAATTAAATGAGCGAGACCGCTCATAGGTGTCCGCATATCCCCACCAACAGTCCCCCATGTGTACAACAGCAACAGGACATAAAAATCAAAAGAAGAAACCCCTTTATTTTCTGTTAAAACTCCGAAGACAGCTAACAATAGGTACTTGGATGTGCCCATTGCTTAGCTACGGTTAAAGCAGCTTAAAAGGCTGACGAGGATAACAAGGAAGATATATGCAAATGAAGCAGCACAGCAATAGTGTGGTGGGCAGAGTATTCGCCTACTGAGCAGGCATTCCTGGTTAGAGTCCCACTGCAGCACAGTCTATTTTACATGGCAAAGCATGTATAACCGATATTTGTATTGCAAAACCCACTAAATAACATATATTTAAGAAATGGAGTTCTGCAGGAAATGCACATGTGAAGAGTCAGTATCATAATGAATAAGGCAGTAGTAAGCAGGTGTAAGCACTAGTAAGCGTGTTTAAGTGTGTTTGCATGGGGGTAACCACTGCCTACAAAGATTAAGCAAAGGAGAAGCTAACAGGGTGTAAGAAACTGTGACCAAAAGTTAGCAGTGCTTACCTCTGCGCAAACCCACACAAATCCGCTTAAAAACTGCTTTAAAGTACCTTAATCACTCTATATCCAATGGCCGGTGTTCTGCCCAGCAACAAAATAAACAGCCTCTATAAGGCTCGAACCCAGGACAATGCACACCATACACAAAATGATTTTCCACTAAGCCATGCCAGATACACATAAATCTGATGTTTTCAGAAACATAACATCCAGCCCAGTCATGCAACAGTACAAAGAATGTTTACCTATATCTAGATGTATGTGTGTGTGTGTGTGTGTGTAAATATATTACTATCTAAATGATAAACACAAAACCAAACCAAAAAAAGAAAGAAATGGTCACAGGTAGTCCAAACAGGCTAAGAGACAAACACAGGAAGTCTTCTTTAACGCAGGTTTAATTCAATAACAGCAAGCGTTTTCGCTACTGTGAAACAGTAGCTTCCTCAGAAACAAACAAACAAGTTGGCGCCAAAAACACAAGCTGCTTTTAAAAGCAGAGTGATGTCATCAGAAAACATTGCTTCCACAAATTAAGATACATTCATTAATATGACATTTTAATATACAGCATATAAAATATGAAAAGTAAAAAGATAGTGAAATATAAGTAAAAATAAAAATAAAAAGTGAAAATTTATATATATAAAATGCTTACATAAACAAGACTTAACGTACTTTGTTGCACATCAAAAAACATCAGGCAGGTCAGTTAACTCAAGATATATAGAGTACTTGATAATGTAAAGAAGTACTGGTAATTTACGAAATAGTAAAATAAGAGCTAACAGAAACTTAGAAAGAGATATATGTTGTGTATTATGTGATATGTATATTCAACTGACTATTGAAAGTCAGAAAGTATGAGAAAATTGTATGGTTATGCAGCCAACATTAAGTTCAAACACTTGGACCTAGGAGTAGTAAAATAACTTGTCTACAATGTCAACATAGGACTATGTAGTAAGGTGAAGTTATTAAACATTGAAATATTAGATATGAAAAGTATTAAGATGTTAAAGTGTTAAAGAGTTGAAGTAACCCATACTACATTCCAAATGAAGAGCAGGAATTGTAGGTGAAAAAATCAATTTTAACTGAGGGCCAGATGGGGTCACAATATATTTAATGTAAAATAAAAACCTGTAGTGAGGACCCTCTATGGTAGATCTACTATAAGGTCGAAATAAAATAAAGGTTAACTCTGAAAGCTCTTAAGTTTTAAAATACAAGAGATATTGCAATTTTCGTTTAACCCAGGCACGCTAAATGCGTCCAGTTTTAGTTGCCATTCTAATTCACGTGTTTCAAGAATTAGCGCAAATGGGCCACCCCTTATGGTATACGGGACATGGTCTATCGCCATAAAGTGAAAACTGTGACCTATGTTACTATTAATATGCCTTGCCAAGGCATTTTCATTTTTCTGCTTCCTAATGGCATAGATGTGCTGGTAAATTCTTTCCTTAAATTTGCGGTCTGTTTTACCGACATAAAAAGCCGGACAACAGTCGCAAGATGCCAAATAAACAATAGATTAGTTTCACAATTAATTCTGTAATTTATGTAATATTTCTTTCCTCTAACAGTGAAGGTATTGCCTGTTTTAAGATAATTACACCAATTACAAAAGCCACACATGAATATGCCCCTCTGCCTGGTAAAAGATTCATTCTCCTTATGTCTCTCAAGGAGATTTTTAAGATTATTACCCCTTCTATAAACAACTAAAGGGTTGTCACCCAACTTTTCAAGTAGTTCAGTGTTACTCCTAATAAAATACCAGTTCTTACATATTACAGACCATATCTGGTAAGAGATGGTACAAAATGTAGTGATAAAACTGGTCTGATATCTACTAGATTCTTCAAGTGAATCAAAAGTAGGTTGAGAAGTGGGAATGATGTTAATTTGAGTAATACTTAAACTGCCACAGATAGTGGGTGATGGATCTTTGTAAAGAAGGGGCTTGTAAAGACCTGCAAGTCTTTTAGATTGGACTTCTTGTAGAACTTCTTCAATTAAAGACAGTGGGTAGTCACGATTACTAAACATTTCAGTCAAAAAGAGGCACTCTTGTTCAAAGTGTAGATCTGTACTACACATCTTGGCTGCCCTTATAAGTTGACCCTTTACGATGGAACGCTTCTGTCTAGAAGGATGAAAGCTGGTGTAATGAAGGAACGAATTACAGTATGTTTGTTTCCTGAAAATAGATGAAACAAAAGTTTCACATACTGTGTCCTTTTCCAGCTTGACATCAAGGTAGTCAATGGTTTCAGTGGAAAATTGGTGTGTGAACCTAAAAAAGTAGGTAGTGTTGTTCAAGTATTCTATGAATTGCAATGCTGTTGTCTCATCACCCCTGAAAAGGATGAAAATATCATCCAGATATCTAGTGTAGTAAATGAGCTGGTGTTGAAACTCTTTGTTATTTAAAACAAATTGTTTTTCCCAAAATGCGACAAACATGTTAGCTACACTAGAGCCGCATGGAGAACCCATTGCAATACCTTGTTTTTGCAAATAGTATTGTTGGTCAAATAAGAAGAAATTAAATGATAATATGATATCCAGGATTTCTGTAACAACATCAATCTCTTGCTTAGTTGCTCCTAACTGGGCCAACATCAGGGCTATCCATTCGGTTGCCTCAGTATGTGGGATCGAGGTGTAAAGGTCAACAATGTCGATGGTAAGGAAATGACAAGAACAATCAAAGGCAGCATTGTTAATGTCCCTAAGAAAGGACCAAGAGTCCTTGCAAATCACAGGTATATTTGTGATATATTTAGAGAGAATATTATCAACTAAACAAGCACAAGGGTGTGTCATTGACAGTCTGTCATCAATCAAGGCCCTCATGGGTGGATCATACAAATTTTTGTGGATTTTGGGAATCCCAAAAATCACGGGTACCTTGGGTGAGGCTATGTCAATGAAATTGTAGGTGTCTAAGTCGATCTTCCCACTTAGGAACAGGTCTCTAAAATATCCCCTAATTCTAGAGTAAGCCTTATTCATTTCGTTAAGTGAAGAATGAGTGTATGCTGGACTATCCAGGACAAGTAACATTTTTTGTTTATACTCATAGTTGTCAAAAATGACTAGACCACCCCCTTTGTCAGGCTTTAATACTCTGACAGATAAGCTGCATAAGGTGTTCAATGCAAAAATTTGTTCTTTAGACGTGTTTAACTTTTGTTGTTGTTCGACCCCATGTTGATGAAAACCGGCCAAGTGCCTTGAATCAAGTTCACAAATGCTTTCAAACAAATGAAGGTCAGGGTGTAGGGGTGGGTTAAATGTGCTGGATAGGTTTAAAGTAGAAGGCAAATTTATGCTAGTATTAGAAAACAAAAGATCTAAGTTAAGCTTTCGCACAAAACATTTAAGATCAATAATTGTTTTAGCCAAGTTGTAATGTTGGCTAGGCACAAATGTGTTGCCAAAGGCCAATAAATCAATCAAGCAAGGGTCTAATCTAATGCTTGAAAAGTTGTAAATTTTAAAATCACCCTTGCTATTAGTGACAATGTCTAAATGGGTGTCATGAGGATTTTCTAAACGATCATTAGAATGGAAGTCTAATAGTTGTTCCGATTCTTGTTGTAACGTCCTTGACGGTTGTTGTGTTGTCCTAAAAAATCACCCCTATTCGAATTATTGTTATAAGAATTACTTTCACGTGCCTGGTAAGTGGTCTGATTAGCTTTATTGTAGTTATTTGCTCTAATTCTGTTACTTTGTCGAGGAAGTTGGGTGAATACTTCTTCCATATTGTCGTCAGTGAAGTCCAAGTTAGAGTCCAACATAGCCACAGACTGACCTACATTGTTTTGGGGTGGTGGCAAAGGAGGCTTAGGGTCCAAGCGGATATTAACTATTTGCAAGTTTGGATAGGCTTTATCCTGTTGATAAGAAAGTCTGTCCCTGGACAATTTCTTAGACTTGTTAGCTTTAAGTTTAACTAATAAAGCATCAATGCTTGTAAAGATACGAGAGTAATCATACTTGTATCTTATAAAGTCTAAGTCAAGTTTGATAAGTTTGTCCAAGTCATTAATCTCTGTAATAAGAGAAGTAATGTGAGTAGAATAGTGTTTTACCATGAGTTCTAAAAGTTGTGCTCCTTGCTTTTCAAATAAAATTTTAAGGTCCGACAAAAAGGCTGCGTCCAAAAATAACCCCGTAGGGGAAAAATTATTATGAAGTCCTTTGGGAATAATGTTGTCCTGAAGACATTGTTGGAAGTAGGCTACTTCCAACTGTAGCTTTTTTAATTTAACTAATTTATTGTCAAAAGCTTTGTCTGCTATAGAGTCTAAATTAGAGTTAACAGTACTAACCCCTGCTGCCGGTGGTTCCTGAAGATGATGATGCAAAAAGGACAACGTAGGCATGTTTTCGATCCACTCATTCAATGAAGGAACCCCAGTGAGCACTGGGTTAGCTTTGCTTTTAACCTCATTAGATGCTAGATTAGCATTGCCTGTTAGTGCATTAGCTGAAGAAGTAGCAACCCCTCCTGTAGTAGTAGATAATCCAACAGGGGGCTAGGCGCTAAGTGCACCGATGTTACACTTGGAGGAATAGGTTGGCCTGATGGTACTCCACTTAAAGGAATAGGTTGCCCTGCTGGAATGCTGGAACAAGAAGGTCCCTTACTATGAGCATTAAAAAGTGTTCCGTTAAAAGGAAACGTACCATGCTGCGTGAATTTCTCAGAATTTCTAAGAAGACTTCTTGTGTTTGGCTCTTAGCCTGTTTGGACTACCTGTGACCATTTCTTTCTTTACTATCTAAACGGATACATGTAAATGCAGACATATACACATATATATATATATGTCAACACCTATATGTCCACATATACACAGCAAGTTACATATATGTACGCAGATAAATATCTCCATAGGTATATATAGACATAGTTATAAATATGTAAGTAAATATATATACCCATATAGGTATATATGGCCAGACATCTGTAGATAGCAATGGTAGATTATTAACATATATGTCCACATGCACCGTTAATGAGGTTGAAAGGCCCCAAACAATATACATCTCATACAATTTGGCATACCCCCCCCCCAGCCAAACATGTCCGCCCTGCAATACACTACCAAGTTCATTTTATTGTAAGTGTTTCATTTAAATAGGGATTTAAATTAGTCTTCTTTTATGTTTCACATGTTTATATAACATTCCCCTCTCCCCCACCCACTAGGCAGGCCAACCAGTACAGGCCCATCCAACCCAGGCCATCCTCGACCCATACATTTATTACCTACAGTTCTGCCACCCCCCCGTGCACTGCACACATGCAGCCACCATCCCTTCCCTGGTTACCGGACTGTAGCCACCACACCACCACACATTGCCCACCTTCCACTCCTCCTCCCCTCGGGACTCATCCTGTATGTTGTCCTGACCCAAGTATCGTAGGTCTGCCACACGCTGTAGTCCATGCACACAGCCATGCGTATCTTTGCAGCCATGCTTTTAGAGGAAAGTAGAATACCCAATTTTTGGGTTGTCCCACATGGAACGAATGTTTCCCTGGTAATAACAATAGACTTCATGTGTGACTTTGTTTACACTAACAATGTTATTTGTAGGTATCGCAAAGCATACATGGCACACAAGCTAGCCCGGTATGAGCACGAAACCTAATAGGAATGTCTAATTCAGGTATACGGGAAATACACATGGGTTTAAGCCTGTTTGCGCAGGGGTAAGCACTGCCCACACAGGTTAAGCAATTTAGAAGCTAACTGAGTGTAAGACACTGTAACTGGAAGTTAGCAGTGCTTACCTCCATGCAAACCTGCTTACAACTGCTTTAAAGTGCCTTAATCACTCTGTATCCAATGGCCGGTGTTCTGCCAGCAACAAAATAAACTCCTGCAAGGCTCAAACCCAGGAGCCTGCATACCATAGGCAATGTGATTAACCACTAAGCCACCGCAGATATACATAACTCTGATGTTTCCACAAACATAGTATCCAGCAATACCAGTCAACATTACAGGACATGTAGCTAAATATGTAGATGTATGTGTGTGTGTGTGTGTGGGTGTGTGTGTGTGTGTGAGTGTGTGTGTGTGTGTGTGTGTGTGTGTGTGTGTGTGTGTGTGTGTGTGTGTGTGTGTGTGTGTGTGTGTGTGTGTGTGTGTGTGTGTGTGTGTGTGTGTATGTATGTGTATATATATATATATATATATATATATATATATATATATATCTCTATATATATATATATATATATATATATATCCATAACTAAATAGATATATATCTCTCCCTCACTGTAGTACATATGTACATATATAGACATACATATATATATAAATACCCACATATAGATTTATACATATGCAGACAACCATACATCCACATGTTGTTAGATATATATGTACAGCAATATCTATCTATAGCACATAAGAATGACATATGATCACAGGCACCGTCAATGGGGGTGAGGGGCCCAATCAACATATTTGTAACATGTACCATTACCCCCCCCCCAGCCAAACAGGGGAAACACACAAACAAGCACACAAAGTAAACAATCTACTGCTCCCCAAACCACAGGCAGGATACAACCACTGACTCTAATTTAGAAACAAAGACAGGCATGCCGCTGGTGGGACAACCCAAAAATGACTGGGTAATTGGATTCCCATCTGTACAATGACTTATCAAGGCAGGGCGCGTATGTACTTGGGCTACAAGGTTGGGAAAGCTTGATGACCCATGGGTCACGACAACATACGAGATGGGTCCCGAGAAGTGGAGAGTGGGCAGTGTGTAGTGGTGTGGTTAGACCCGACCTGCACCCAGAAAAAGGATGAGTGCTGTAGAGGAGGAGCAGGGGGGGGTTATGGGTATAAAATTATGGGCTGAGGCATGCAGGTGTTGGCTGGAGCAGTTCTAATCGGACTGCCTCGTAGATATAAGCAATAATGTGAATTTGGCAGAGCTGTTGCCTAATGAGCAGCCATTCTCGGTACGAGTCCCACTGCAGCACAGTCTATTTTACATGGCAAAGTATGGTATAACCAGATGTGTTGTTGCAAAACCCACTAAATAACACCAAAGAACACATGGTCGCAACACCCCACTGTAGGCATGCAAACCGTTCTAATTGGCATTAAAATTATTATTGTTGTCCTCACCCCCACCCAGGGGTGTGAGTGTCCAAATCTACCTCCAACTTCAGTGTATATGCATAGCTGTTGATGTAGAAGAAATGGCCAGCTGTGGACCTTCCCTTCAGCCTTCCTGCACATCCCTGGCTATTTCCCCTACTAGCTTTCCCTCTTTGTGCCCCTTTAACACCACTTACCTATCAACCCCTTTTTCATTTCTATTAATGTTTAAAGTTAAAAGTAGGTGACACTCTCTTCACCAACTATGTTGGCAGAATCTGGAACTCCCTACCCACATGTATTACCTCAGCTGTCCCAAAGGACATATGTAAATAACACTTGAAGAAACACCTCAAGCACACTTGGATCAGCACATGCTCTCCACCTGGCTAACCCCCCACCAACCTTACACTCTATAGCCCTACATCAACTACTGAAACCAACACCTCTTGTCCTGCCTCACATACAGATCCCAGCATCCTTCAAACCTTCCCTTTTGCTCCCCTACCAATTATTCCAACAGCCTACTATACAGTTACAATGCCCCCCCCTTTACCTACCTACATGCTCCTTCACTATTCTCTTCTACTCTACCACACAGGTATGGAATAACTAAACCTAACCCGAATACCTGAGTGTAACATATCCAGAACTGTTAAACTGGAATCTCACTTCACCTTAAACTGACCTTTGTCAACAGACATACATGACATGTAAACCTGACCTAAGCATGTATAATACTGACATGTTAACGTAAACTAAGCATGAAGAAAATGTTATGTAGCTATGTTACGTCTGTTACTCTCTGTGAATAGGAACACCTCAGTATTACTTGTAATGAGTAGCTGGGTTTACTGTGGAGCTCTACTCCCCGGGCCAATCCTGACCCTCTTGCTGACCCTCACGCAAACCAGCACATACTAGCTTACAATTGCTCAAAAGTGCCTTAGTCACTCTGTAGCCAACAGCTCTCATCGTGCCCATTAACAAAATAATCTGTACTCGCAGGTTGCAACCCCCCTGACCCTGCACACTATAGTCAAAGTGAGTTTCCACTAAGCCATAGCAGATACACATACAGCTGCTGTTATCACAAACATATCATCCAGCACAGTCATTCAACAGTATAGGAAATGTATGTAAGTATGTACATTAATACTAGCAACCATGTGTACATTGCTCAATCACATTATTCTGAGCAGTCTATGTGTATCAAAACACAGTGCCTGTCCAATCATACTGTGAGAACAGTAGTCTTGCATAATACTGAAGAGAATAATAAAAAATGGTGCATGCTGTGGGAGTGTGTGGGCATGCTTCATGCACAGAATGTCACACCTGGAGCGTTGGTTCCATGGAACTGGGAGATGAGGCTGGCCAGGTGTGTGAGCAAACCGCTGCTTTGCAAACCCCTGGCAGGATGCTACCAGTGGGAGAAACAATGTAGATCAACTAAGTATAATCTTGACACAACAACAGGTCCATCCCTGGTGGGACAAACCAAAAATTGTGAGTAACATCGATATCTGCACTAGTATCAGAGTACCGTCATGGCAAGGCTTGTACGTATGTGGACTAAATGGATGAAGAGCCTGCAGAAGCTTGGGTCGAGACAGTATACTGGAGGAGTACTGAGATGTGTAGAGATGGCAATGTGTGGAGGTGTGATATGGCTGGGCTAGCAACTGGAGAATGGATGGATGCTGTATACATGGTGGTCAGGGGCCAGGGGAAGGAACCATGGGTATGACATTATGGTAGAAATATGCCAATGAAGCAGAACAGCAATAGTGTAGTGGGCAGACCATCCACCCAATGAGCAGGCATTCCCGGTTCAAGTCCCACTGTAGCACAATCTATTGTACATGGCAAAGCACATTATAACCAATAGTTTTGTTGCAAAACCCACTAAATAGCATAAATATATATATATATATATATAAACTGGAGTACCGCAAGAAATGCACATGCAAAGTATCAATGTTAGACTGAATAAGGCAACAGTAAGCAGGTTTAAGCATAAATAAGCAATAGTAAGCATATGTACGCACTAGTAAGTGGCTTAAGGCCGTTTGCATGGCAGTAACCAATGCCTACACTGGTTAAGCAACTCTGAAGCTAGCACCTTGTAAGCAAATGTAACAGCAGGTTAGTAGTGCTGACCTCTGCGCAAACCCACTAACAACTGATGAAACGTGCCTTAACCAGTCTGTATCTAACGGACCATGTTCTGCCCAGCAACAAAATAAACGGTCTCGGATAGGTTCAAACACAGAACCCCACACACCATGGGCAAAGTGATTTAACCAGCTCAGTCATTCAACTGTACAGTGAATGAATTCCAACATGGAAATGTATTTGTGTGAGCAAATATAGTAATATCTAAACAGATGCAACATAGCAATAGATGTAGATATCTACATATATATATATATATATATATATATATATATATATATATATATATATAAATATATAGATATACATATAGATATATATTTATCCATAGCATTTTATATAATATATATATATATATATATATATATATATATATATATATAGCCACACATCTGTAGATAGCAATGGCAGACTGACAATTACAAATATGCCCACATGCACCGTTAATGGGGTTGGGACACCCCAAAATAATATACGTCATGTACGAATAGGCATACCCCCCCACAGCCAAACACGTCACCCTGCAATACACTAAAGTGTTACAGATCACATAAGCAGGACCTGACATGACATGTGCACAACTTGTAAACAGTACTATGACCCACCTGTATGATGTCAGGCCAGTATTAGTAACATATTATGCAGTACAGTGTAGCTCCCATAGGAAATGTAAAATATGGCAGCTATCAACATCCCCAGGGTACATATACACAGGCGCATATATGCAGATACAGATATACAGATATATATAGCCATATCTGGATATATATAGCTATACATGTGACTACACAGACACACACAGAGATATGTACAGTAAGATACATATGCAGAAGGTGCACCCAATATGCAACAGCCGGTTCCCCTTTATAATCTTGAAATACTGAAAGCTCGAATTTCAGTATCTCAAAACTATAAAGTTGAACAGCCCACAATCCTGAAACACACAAACATGAAAAATACAATCCCGAACATTCACAAATCATACACCACACAACACGCACACCATTCAACCCACAACATACAAACTACACAATCATACACTACATCTACGCAGGGGGGCAAGCCCCCTGCACCCCACACCCCCCTACTTATATATACTTACTCTGAGATCACACTAACAATAAAGAAATGCATTACTCACATGCAGACATTCCACACTCCCTCGCACACACACACACACACACACACACACACACACACACACACACACACACACACACACACACACACATGCATCACACATACACAAACACATCCAACACTCACATTCAGACTTTCACCTCCCTACCCTAACCCACATGCACAACTTACAATAACACTCACATACACTCACTTACCTTCACTTCCGTAAAACATCCTGGCCAAATACTTCCCGTCCCGTTGCTGCATTGCATAAGCGCAGATTTGAGATATTCGAATTTGCGCTTATGCACTTTCAACATTTTTCATTTTTGCCTTTACAGTCCCGAGATACTGAAATTCGAGCTTTCAGTATTTCGGGATTGTAAAGGGGAACCGTAACAGCCACTATGCCTACAG
Source organism: Protopterus annectens (assembly GCF_019279795.1). NCBI lineage: Eukaryota > Metazoa > Chordata > Ceratodontiformes > Protopteridae > Protopterus > Protopterus annectens. Next base: position 1,534,120,772 of record NC_056744.1, read on the forward strand.
TCAACACCTTAACAACTGGACACTGTATGGTTCTCCCAAATGACAATCATTGCTTGCAACATATGCCCACAGGGAGGTCATAGGATATAACACCACACACAGGTGTACAGAAATGGATAACCTTTATTTGTGTACTATTACAGTTGTATATGCCATGTATTATAGCTGTTCAGAGGTCTGACACCCATGTAAACAAAGTAATGCAACTGTGAAACAGTTCTACTAATACAGTAGTCTGGAAAGGTTCACAACTGTTGCTGTCCAGGCCAAGCCCTAAATATTGTACAATAGTAAAGACAGACTGGGCCAAAGGATACCAAACTATCAACAGTAAGTAATGCAGGTGTATGGTCCAGCAGCCACCATCTACACTCTGTACAAAATCACTAGATGGTAAAATCACTAGGTGGTAAAGACGTCAGTTGACCAAATGGGATGTAACTGTTACATAACAAGGCATAACTGACGCCATCACAAGCACACTGACAAACAGAACAGTCTGTATGGCAGGAGGCAGTAGGTCTGCATTAACCCAATGTATATAAGTAGTGTAAATATAGGTGAAGTTTATGGTACTGTACATCCAGATACCTTAAGGCAGCACACCCCTGATACCCCCCACATGTTATAACAGCCTAAGGTATTTATGGTGCATCCCCCTAGACTCATTAATACAGGCCCATATACCCCTGCTACATACACTTGCTCTGGATTGCATAAGGGCACACATGTATTGTGTAGGTGAAGCCCACACATATATGGCCTCAGCCTCGCTGTATGTGTGGGGGATGCAACAGCAGTGGACTGATGGCAGCAATGGCAGTGTGATGTACTCACAGTCCAGTACAGAAAAATCCCCAACAGCATGTCATATGTGCAAAGCTTGGTATGTAGGTGGAGGACAGAGGCTGAAACACAGGCATATATGTGGAAAACTGTTGCCATACACTAAGCAAGTTGCTGGTGTTACATGATAGTCTGCAACATACCCTTAGTCAGGGAATTGAGGTTAGAAACAGAAATGGATGTAGCCATGTACTGATAGCACTCAACACACACACTGCCAGTGTAATATCTGACACAGGCCCTGTGTGGTGGACATACACAACATGATAGGCATACCTCTGGTCAGCAAGAGGATAGGCCCAGAGTTGTGAGCTATGCAGACAGACTGCATTCCAAGGTAAACTAGTATGTACACACACACCCTGTAACACCAGTACTATACAAAGCATAACACAACTCTACTCACACACTGTCTGTAGTTCCTGAACCTCCTACAATTATGTGGCTGCCCTGAGTGTGCTGGTTCTCCTGTAAGAGGTATTGCTACCTGCTGTCTGTAACATGGATGCCCACACAAAGGAAGGATGTCCATCACACAGGGAATGTAAAGGGACCACACCCACATGATGTAGGGATTTAGAGTAGGTGGTTGCCATGACAGTGGTAACTGGAAGTACTACACAAGTGTAATCATATATATATGGCTATCTGGATAATTATATGTACATATATTTCCACCATATGTCCTGGACATGGAGTTAGCCCTACCCCAGCCCCTATAGTCACAAAGTCGCAGTGCAAGGGGATGTCAGGTATGTATAGCAGGTATATCAGTAGACTATTGCTACTGTCTTTGGGATTGTCTTCACAGATATGGTGTGTGTAGGAGGTCACATCTGCTTATAACATGTGTGCCATTGGCTACTGATAGACATCCTAAGGACATCATAGTAAAGTATCACTGCTAGCATGTAATGCCCCTGTGGACTGCAGCAGAGATAAATATATGTGGACATTCTGACACACTCTGTACAGTCCAGAGGTCTACACATAACCCCTTAGTGCAAAACATGTGTACCATGCCTGACAATAAGGATGTAAACAGCCATGTAGATGGGTATAACACATGATGACTGGTATACATTTGCCACCATAGGTTATGCATTCACATACCCCTGTCTGGCCTGACACATAATGACCACTGGTACAGGGGTGCCATGGCCACATACTACTCACTAGATATTGACATACATCTATACAGCATCCCACTGCTCTGTCTGACATACATGACTTTAAAGGGAGGCCCGGCATCAGTACATCTGGCAAGTATCTGCACATGACATCTCACTGGGTAAGTACACTAAGCTGCTAGGCATGCAACAATGCATTGTGCAGGCTACAGGCAGACTGGCTCAACACTGCCCTACATCTCCTATGGGGGAATGCACAAGTACCTGCATATATAATAGGCTCTACAGGCATGTCACATCACAGGGTAAGATACACCTGTATGAAAGTGCATAACCACAACCAATATGAACACAGCCATGGTCACATATGTTAAGCTAGCATAATATTACAGTATATGGACTATCTGTTCGATATGTGCCACTCACAGACTGACCCTACATATACTGGGCTGCAACACAGTTTGGTCTGATGGCTGTCTGTGGTATGGGACATGTGTGTGTATGGCCCTACAAATATGTAAGCCAATATGGTACCATACAGTGGAACAACATGTAACATCAGATAGGACGGGAACTAGAACAATGACATCTCTCACAGTCTGTACACAGGCTAAAGTACATATTAACAATACACACACTGTCAACATTCACCATAAGTACACAGACCTCAGTACTGTACAAACATCCACAGAATGTCCAGGTTATGTCATGAAATATAACCCCTACTGTACATAACATGTGTAGCAGTCTGATATCTCACTGGCTTGTTATCAAATATGATGACACTAATTATGGTATACAGCACATATGCACCACTTCATGCAGGACATATGTACAAAGGTTGACAGAGTTGTGGCTGGAAGCACATACACAGGGTCAATATTGACATGTTGCTGTAATAACCTCATACATTTACTGTTGTAATGGCGTGTGTTGCAACATATGTCTTATGAGGGCTAAGAAGCCAGTAACTGTCACGGCTTTTACCATCTACAGACTGCAATCCTCACACTACCTTCTGCAGTCCACAGATAGATGCTCCATTGGTAACACATGAAACCAAAGGCACAACACTGCCCTGTCTGCAGATGACCCTGCAGATGGGGATTCCAAATAAATATGGAACTGACATGGCAGGTATGGAGACATGTAGGACAGTCATATCCACACACACATTGTTAAACCAACAGTACTCCAAATGCAGTATAGCAGCACTTACAGTCTGTAGTCAGGTCAGGCATATCCCCCTCCTGTGTGTTTCCCTGTTTCCACAGTGTATGTTGTTGGAGGTAAATCCCCAATCCATCTGATATGCTGTTTTCCAACCAACAGATCTAGTTCCTGCTCACAGTGAATGAAAAGGGCCAACACCAACATGCTGTTCCTAGATATTGGAGTGTGTTTCCATGTGATTGGCTATGGGAATGTTACCACAGCTGTTCCACATGCAATCAGCTAGGGGAGGGCTGTAATTCGTGCAGAGGCCATCAGCTGATCATGAGCATCACTTAAAATACACATGCTGCTGCCAAGCAAAGCAGGTGTAGGTCTCCACATCCACCAGATAGGGAGTGGGAGAGGCAGACAGAGGCAAAGATAAGGTAGGGAGTGGTGGGAGAGTGAAACCTAAGCATGCTTGTGTCATTCACCTACCAGCACAGGGTATCAAACCCCTGATGACTATGTAGTGCTATCACAGATTTATGCAGTTATTGGATGAGCCCCATGGGTTACCTGTTTTGGAGCCCTCAGAACATATATGTGATACTGACATCTGCAACAGGGATACGGTAGCTATACGGTAGGTGACATACATGTGCCTGTCCGCATGTACAGGTGCCAGCATCAACACAACCACACTCTCACAGGGACGCAAAGACAATGACACACTTGGCAAGGCCAGGATTACAATTCATCAGTAGTGGGATTGCCACATCACATCACTGTGCAAGTATCATATGCACTACACGGATCATACAGGGGTTGTATGGGCCAAGGGTATGGGGAGGTGTCTGACATCAGACAGCATGCTTCAGTATGTTCATGGGGGTTGTAGGGAGTGTGGCTGTGAACATACACACCATACAACACACACACAAACACACAGGATGCCAGTACTGACATGCATGGGTGTGTGGTGGTCGACTGTGCCAGATGGCTGTACAAGGCTAGGTGATGGGTACACCTTGGCATCAGGCCACATGACAATGGTCTGCATTGTGACTCAGGGCTGTAGTGTCTGTATTTGCCCACACAGGTGTGGATTATATCCCCCATCCAGTCACCTGGGTGACTGTGTGTGGCCAATGCTGTGCATCGCTTGCCATGTATGTGTTCCTTAGTGCATGACATGGATGGTATCTGGGATGTGCACACCTCCCACATGCATGTACAGTGACATGTGGAACTGCACCTCAGTTGTCTGGCCCATGTTGCGAATGCAGATTATCATCAGATGTGCCAGTCTTGCCCACCTGTAGCGGGAACTGGTAATGGTCAGCAGGTTTACCCTGCACCTACATTGATAGCATGCTAATGGCATTCCTTGGTGTAAGTGGCATCTGTCAATACAGGGTATGTTGTCAGACATGGTATATTCTTTGTGGGTCACATGTGATGGCACCACAGGGGTTTTAGGTGACCATTGGGGAACATGGGGAAGGTGCACTGTCTGCATGTATGTGTATATCGGACAAATGGACAGGGTGCCATGCCCTCTGTAGCTCACAGCTATCACCTCATACTTACTATCAGTGACCAATATGCAGTGTACTACCCACATATTGGCTGTTGCCTAGGCATGTGTGTGTGTATGCGACGTGGGTTGAGAGTGTGCTCTGGATAATACTGGGGTTGCTAACTGTGATTGCCTGGCTTTGATGTCACATGTATGGGTATGGCTTTGCACCCCAACCTCTCAGCTATTTCACATCTGTTATCCCTGTATGGTGGGCATTGTAATATATATAGTAGGGCTACCACATAAGAAATATGCAAAACCCACTCACAAACACACACACACATACACCTGTCATGTCTGGGAGTAGAACCCCTCCCTAACTAGTTTATTGCACTACAGAGTTAGAGTACGCAACACGGAGATTACTTGAGTACTCCTTCCCCAAAGGTGTATATCAAACTGGATGACATCTGCAGGATTGCCAATGTAGGACATTCGAATTGTAGTGAGTGTGACTAGCCTAAAATGCATTGCCCCATACACAGACAGTGATACACACACAAAACATCCACAACTGACATGTGTGGGTATAGAACCTCTAACAGAGGTCTATATCACACTATAGCATGGAGTTGTTATAGGATGCACCACGGGGATTACTAGGGCACTCCTTCCCCAAAGGTGTATTTCACAATGAATGACATCAGCAGGATTGCCAAAGTAGGCCATTTGAAATGTACTGTGTGTGACTAGCCTATAATGCATTGCTCTATACACAGACATTGAAACACACACAAAATATCCAGAACTACCCTGTGGGGATGGAACTCTACCACAGTTCTACATCATACTACAGCAGTACGCAGTTACAGGACGTGCTAGAGAGCTTACTGGGTTACAATTTTCCTAGCGGTGTATTTCTAGGTGGATGACATCAGCAGCCTTACCAAAGTTGAGTATATGAATTGTAAGGAGTGTGAGTACCCTAAAAAGCATTGTGCTCCACACAGTCAGAGACAGACAGACACTCACACACAGTTGCCAAGTCTGGGGTTAGAACATCTATATAACTAGTTTACCACACTACAGCAGTACACAGTTACAGGAAGTGCTACGAAGCTTACTGGGCTACAACCTTCCCAGAGGTGTATTTCTAGGTGGGTGACATCAGCAGCCTTGCCAAAGTTGAGTATATGAATTGTAAGGAGTTTGAGTACCCTAAAAAGCATTGCTATCTACTCAGTCAAACACACACACAAACACACACACAGTTGCCAAGTCTGGGGTGTAGAACTCCTACCTAACTAGTTTATCACACTACAGCAGTACACAGTTATGAGATGTGTCACAGAGATTACTGGGCTACAATTCTCCCAAAGGTGTATTTCACATTGGATGACCTCAGCAGGCTTGTCATAGTAGGGCTATGGTGAGGCCGGTGTGTGCATGGGCCATAACCCATTCATCTATGGGTTGACAAACCACATGCGGGTACACACGGGGTCATATGTCACAGGTATGTGTATACAGCTGCTAGATGACTACTTCCTTGTACAGTCATGTTGCACAGCTGGCACATGCACCACATAGTCTGTAACACTGACAGATACTGGTGGCTAGTATCTGCAGTGAGTGACATCTACACCTCATGTGTTTGGGGCTCTTTGGCTATGTGCTGGGTGGGACAGGACTGGATGGCTCCTTGTCACAGTCACCCTCTTCCACACATCTATGTACATCTACCTTTGGCTTATTATAGTGTGTTGTCCTGACATATATGTCTGTATTCCTATCCACTGTGTGTGCAAGGCATGAGTGGTGCATACTGACGAGTGTCTGCACTAACAACTGCAACTGGCAGATATGTCTGGTCCTCTGGTGTTTGCAGCCATGGCCTTCATGTGTTTAAGTGTGTGAGCATGCCCAATATGGCCATCTGTATTGAATGTGTGGATCGTGTCCAGGTAGTTTGTGCTGCAGTGCTGACCTTTGTGTTGTACACCGACAGGTAGCATGCTGTCTCTGCAGGGTATCCATCGATCATTTGGCTTTGATTTTTACTACATTTCTGTATAACAAGGGGGGCACACCTGACTTATTACATTACTATGTAGGATGGGGGGGCACACCTGACTATTTCTACATGTCTACACAGGGTTGGGGGGGGGCACACCTGACTTATTACATTACTATGTAGGAAGGGGGGCACACTTGACACTTGTACAAATTTGCTATGACTGTATTGGTATGTCATGTACTCCATTTCATTCTGTATTGCTAACTATCATGTTGACTAGAGGCATACCAGTGTACTACATATCGTGGCTTTGGATGCCCTACATATTATTGTCTGACTTCCTACCCTTCAGAACTAACATCCCACTGCCTGCCCTGCTGTGGTCTGTCTGTGTAGGCCTGGGGGGAGGTTAATCATGGCCATCATTCTGGGGCCATGGCATAGGCTCTGTTTGGGTTTGTCTACACCTGTCCTGCTGGCTGCGACTGTTGTTGGGTATGTGAACCATCCTGGCTGGCATGTGTGGGTCATATGGACACACATGTCGCTCAGCACATTTCCTGCAGTGGGTATTGCCACCCTGTGTAGTACTGGCTACTATGGTGACTCCGGTATGTGTTACAGATGTCAGGGTGCCACTATGGCTGTCTACTGTCTGCTGCCATAACATTCAGCCACCCAATTCCCTTGCATGCTCACATCCATACTATAGCTACAGGTATACAGGTAATGACACATTCTACTCCATCTGGCAATTGGTAGGTTGATTGACTTACCTTGAGGGTGTGCCAGACTTGTGGATGGTGCTGGAGGGCTGCCTATGTTGGATGCACATAGTACACTCCCTATACATGGTTGAGCACAGGTAGTGTCACATTTGGCATCCCTTTTACTGTATGTGCGAGTCAGAGAGAGGTGTCATTCCCTGGGTCCCTACTGTGTCAGTGTATGTGCTATGCATTGCCTCTTTGCCAAGGCCAGAGCATACTGGGCACGCCCCCTTCTACCTACTGGGGCAGGCTCAGGTTGTTCCTCCTCTGGGTCACTCTGTGTCTATGCAGGCCTTGGCATTGGTGGGGGGCTGTGTGACCCTGCCCCATGCTATTCCTGCTGCAGCTATTTCTGCAGGATCATATTGTGTAGTATAGCACATACCATAACAATTTGAGTACATGTAGCTGCTGAATACTGCAAGGCTCCACCGGATGTGTCCAGACACCAGAACCGTGACCCAAGCATCCCAAACACATGCTCTATTATATGTCTGGCCTGTGCGTGTGTCTCATTATGGCATTCTTGTTCAGGTGTGTGTGCATTTCTGATGGGTGTCATCAGCCATGGCTCCAGTGTGTACCCAGCATCCCCCACTAGGTGACCATAGGGAATGTCCCCATTGGCAAATCTGTCGTACAGCTGTGTCAGATGCCATATGTGGGAATCACCATGGTTTCCAGAGCAGCCAGCACACACATTCATTATAATACCCTGGGCATCACATACAACCTGGCATTTGATGGAGGGGATGCCCCTGTGGTTGATGTAGACCATACCGTGCTAACCAGGTGGTGCTTTGATGCATATTTGCATGCAGTCTATAGCACCCACTACCCCAGGGTATTCTGCTATTTGGTGGAAGAGATGCATATTGCTGGTCAACACCTCATGGGTGTTGAGGAAATATACATGCTCACTGGCATGTGCTGACATGGCATCCAGGAAATGGTGGAATACTCTGGATGCTAATGCCTGTGAGATCCCCATGATATCCTCAGTTGTGCTTTAGGAGGTACCTGTGGCTAGTATACCTAGGCCTACATATACCTTGGTATCCACTGGGATGGGTTCACCTCAGTCAGTTTGGTGTGGCTGTCACAGCTCATCTATTTGCTGTAGGAGGTCTCTGTCCACCCTATAGCGCTCCACTATCTCCAGCTCATGTTTCCCCTGGTAGGTTATCCTGGGTCTGTTCATTCTTCTCCGTCTCCTCACTGTGGGTTGTTCAGCAGCATTCACATCCTCACCACACTCAGCCTCTTGCACATGTTGTTCTGTGTTGCTGCTGCAGCCCTTCTCATTTTGTAGGTTTGTTTGTTAAAATTTCCCTGCTTGTATACACTGGTGGTGCAGAGTGTGGGAAAAACCAGTGGGGAAGGTGTTTGCTTAGTTTATAGCAGTGTTCTGGGCTGGGCTGGTCTGCTGCCTGTGTAATTGGCTGGTTCTGATACATTTCACCTGCCAGCTAAGCTAGTTCTCCTTGATTACCTTCCTACTGCTATTTTCCCTTCCATTGCCTCCCTGTTTAAGCCCGTGTGCGTGCTGCGCAGAGTGCTCAAATGTGCACACTGCTGCTATTTCCTGGTTTAACTTCTTTTTCATTCCTGTAAAACCCGGTGTACGGCACACACACACCCGCTTATGCTTTGTAAAGAGTGCTAGGCAGATTTAGACACACCCCCTAGCTTAGCTGTGCTAAGCTAGGAGCAAACCCGAGCAACAAGGCTCCAATCCGCTTACAGTATGCCTGACACACTCACCCCATTATGTCACCTATCTTCTAGGCTTGCACACAGCTATTCATACTCTTACACTTTTGGGACCTGTCTCACATGCTGGGGAAAACTGGGATTTACTATCCTTCCCCTCATTTGCATATGATTGCCTGCTAATGCATAGTTACATGTCTCACACTGTGCCTCCCCCCTTAGTAACCACTACTCACTGGCCAGGTTGTCTTCTGCCTGCCATTGACTTGCATGGCAGAATACTGATTTTAGTTAGAATGCTTATTTTAGGTTTATTTTATTTTCCCCCGATCCCGTTTGCATGCCACTGCCATATGCTTAAACAGCCGAGATCGGCTAAAAAAAAATAAAAGTTTATTTTTTAATTTTTTTCATTGTTTGCCATGCCAATGGCCTTAGCATGCTTCCTCAATGATATGCAGCCTTTACTTGTAGCTGTCATATCTCTGTTTTGGATTTTGCAGAAATGTACTTTATTACTACCTGAGTACATTTCTGCAGATAGCACTAGTCTTGCATGAACTGTTGCAAGCTTCCTGGATCACAAAATCACCTCATTTGCATGAATTTCACCTGCAAATGGTGTGATTCATAGTCCGTGCAAGATTAGTGCAGGAGCGCTCGTGCATGCCCCTGCAGGCTGTTCCTGGATCGCACGGCAGACATATTGCCTGCGTGGGCTCCTGCACCAATCTTGCACTCCGTGGAAGCTTTTGTGAATCTGGGGGGGGGGGTGTAAAAAATAAAATATAAATTCAGATAAAAACATCTCTTACCAAGCTACTGCCCAGTCAGTCACAAACCAATACAGGATTGTTTAGATAAGCTCCAGATTGTCCTCTCTGCAGCCTGTGTGAATTTACAGCTGACATGACCCCTTGGGATGGCCACAGTATGCCTGTTTAAAACCTATCCCTTTCTAACTAACAACAAACAGTGAAAATTAAATGTCAAAATATACTATAATATAAACCAAAGTACATCTCTGGCAGCGTACCAGGATACAGAGATGATTTTACATTTTGGGAGCATTACAGGATGAAAGGAGCCCTTCACAATGCTACTTTATGTTTTGTGGTATTAGGCCCTTCTATTAATCATTGAGGCTCAGAAGAGTAGTGTAAGCCCTTACTACAGAACAATTTCCTGCCTCCATAGTGGCTAGATCTACTGTGCTGGAAGGCACATCTAACTGCCTCAATGAACAAAGTACTCACACCTGCAAGATCCCAAGGTTTAATATATGAACAATTTGTACATTGTTCTTAAAGGTTGTTGGGCTCTGATCAAGGATCAGCTGAATGAAATTACCTCAGCAGAGGTTGTCCAACTAAATGGCAGTTGTCTGAGAGGAACATAACTTGCCATAAGTTTTGTAGTCTTGAAGTTAATTACCTTAATGACAGGAATGCAGGTGTCCATCTCTCTGCCCACTGGATGTGCATGTATTTAGAAATAAATTTAGCAAGTTGTCTTTTTGGTTATCTGGACTTTTCCAGATAGGCTTTACTCAGTTAGGCCACAGTTAAGCAAACTATATACATCCTTAATCCTGTCCTGCTAAAAGCACCAATCATAAAACACCTTTAGAATAGCAGAAGAACTGGTGAAAATAGCAAAACTATTTACCATCCTGAATGTATTTCTAAATAGCATTGCTACTCTGGCACTCATAATAACAAAATTAATCATTTTACCACTGCTGCTTATTCTGAGCAGTTTAAATTACAACATTACACCACTGCTGCTTACTTTGAGCAGTTTAAATTGAAATTTTAAGTATGCCTCTATGAAAAACGTGTGTTGCCTGCCTTCCATGGTGCAAAAGAACACTGTGGATGGTTCAGACATTTGGTAAAGTTAATAATGCAAGTCACTTTTCAGAAGTTTCAATTTACTGATAACATTACTTTTCTACACAACTCTCAACTTCTTAGCATAAGAAATCTGGACAAAGCCTAAAATAATGGCAGAACAAAGGCCCAAAAAATAGGGACAGATTTTAAGTACTGCTCTTATAAACTTAGAAAGTTGCTAGAATAACGGTTCTTGCATTATATGCATTTTCTGAAGGACATGAAGTCTGAAACTCAAATGTATATCATTATTTAGTGACTTCAATCCTCAATGATTTATCAGAAAATAACAAATTTTTAGAGAAGCAGACCAAAAATATGACACAAAAATCTGGGCATTCTGCAAAAATCTGGATAGATGAGAGGCATGCTTTCTCAGTATTCATTATAGTAAAACAGATGCTATGCCATGACGATGAAGAAGGAAACAGATACTGACAATATATTTCCCATAAGGTTTTGCATTATATGATGTGTGATTAAATTGTTTTATGGTGATTGATAGTGGGGCCATTGTGTCTTCTTGTCACCATTATCTGTAGAATTAATGCTGTAGATGTCCACTTTCATTATACTTTTGTAATAAACCTTCCACATGAGGCTACCAACTCTCAGAAAATATAAATATATAGGTGGTTGACTTTTCTCATTTGTCAAGATTCAGCCTGGCATGCTGATAAATCTCACTGAAAGTAAAATGAGTGAGTCTGTGTCTGTATTCACATGTACACTGTTGGGGAATGTCTGGAAGCCTATGTAACAGTAGGAGATAAGTCGTTTATAAAAAACTGCAACTTTATCCAAGCAATTATCCTCTCCCATTGTAGCTCTACCGCATTTGAATTAGTCCATCCTTTTCAGTTACTTCATGTAATCAACCCCTGATTTTTAATCACCAGTCCCCTCTGGACTCAGGATGCATGACAATATAGCTAGTACTTGTAACATTATCACAATATATAAGTCCGTGATATCACTGAATGCATGGGAAAAGACGCTGAAGAAGTCATCTGAGGACTCATTCACACCAGATGAAATCTAGGATTTAAGGACCATGAGCAAAGCTGTTTGACAGTGGGAAGCACAGAGTTGTAAGAAGTGAAAATGATGGTGCTTAATTATGACAAAGAGGACTACAAATTGAAGTAGAACAGCTGCTCCAAGAACCATACAAGCAATTTATATTATAAAACCATTTATGAGCAAGCAGTGGGGTCAACGCTATCTATATATTAGTTATTCATGTTACAGGGTACTTACTATTTGGATGTTGTGGGCCACAAGGCTACAAGTGAACCACCAGATCAATAGCGTAGTATTAACCTGTGAACCTAAGAACATCTTACTACTAAATTAAATTATTTTCTAGGAACATCTTACTACTAAATTTAATTATTTTATTTGTGTCAGATGTCAAACAATGTAAAGTGTACTGCATATGCAGAGAAGAGCAGAAGTGCTTTACTGTCATCTGCTTTTATTGACTGGCATGCTCTGAGAAGATCATGGGCAGAACATTATTGGGCTGGCTCCAAGAACAAGCTCCTGAAATAATACTAGTTATTGAAGTCCAAATGAAAGCTGTACATTCAAAAGGCACCATCTGCATCTGTTTATAAGCTATTTGTTTACCCAGTTAGCTATAAAAGAAATTAAATATTTACTACAAGCAATATTTTTAAACATGCTATCATCAATCTTGGTTTGGAAATCATGGTAAATTGACTTTTAATCAGTGCTGCCTATACCTTATTTAAATTAATTGTCAAATGAATGTTCATTATTGTACTCATGTATGTCTTGTGATGAATGTGCACAAATAAGTTCATACTTTTATTGTATAGTTTCATAATCATATTTACTGCTGTGCTTATAACTGTATTACAGCAAGTTACACATCTTTTCTCCTGCTCCAAAGGGCCAGGGTTGTGGTTGAAAAGGGTCTGATGGCCAGCCCATTTACCCTGTTATGAAACTGAAATAAATAAATAACTAAATAAATAAATAAAAGAAGGCAGTAGATAAGTCCATTGTGTTTGACACTGGCAAATGTTTGGTCAGGTCTAAGTATTTGGGATCATCTGGCAGCCCTAATCCAAGGCATAATTAAATGACTTAGAGAAGTAAATTAAGCCAGTGAGGCACGACTTGTCATTCTGAGTTATACTGATGCAGGATAACAGCTGGCCATGTGCCTATAATAGTCTATGTTTTAACAAATCTAAGGCTTTCAAAAACATTAGAAATGACATCATGCTTACTGGCCAATAATTAATGTAAAGATAGTCTGAGTCAGTTCTGAAGACTGGAGTAATATCTATTTTAGGAGATGTTAAAAGGCGAAGTGAAGAGGTATACAAGGTGTTTAAAGGTGAAGTAAAGCAGCATACAAGACATGTTTTTAATAAAGAGTAAACAATTGTTGTTTGCTTCCAATGAAGAGTAATCCTTCAACTAGTTAATAACAAGCTGATTGGAGATAAGAAGTAATCTGTTAGAAATCAGTACAAATGCATTACAAATGCATGAGAAATCCCTTGATGAGTGGCAGAACCCTCTGCTACATCAGAACCACTGATGGTCATTCCATGTACTGGAGGCTGAATAAAATAAAAGTCATCATTATTTGTTTGTCCAGTACACTATATCCATTCCTACACTGGATGCATCACAGGATGCCCTCTGCATAATCCTTCTGTTATGCATGGCATTTCAGGAGACTCACTAACAAAGCTGCTTATACATCTAATATTCAGTGTGCCGGGTTGCACAAAAGGGCTGTACATTACAGGTGTTGCATATGCATGAGCAACTCAAGCTGTAATATTTGTGGTGTACAACGGGCATGACAGGCTAAGTGATAGTTGTCAATGCACAGTGCCTATAGCATGATAGTTAATACCACCTGCCCATGATGTCCTGTCTACTGTGGACAAACCTTCTAGGGTCCTTGGATCTATAATAAATTACTGAAGAGCCAGATGTACTGGCTGGCCTCTAAAATATTTTAGTATACGGTTTGTTCTTGCTGTATGCTTACTAGCACCATTACGAATCATTGGGGAGTTGTATACATAACAAAAGGGGGTTACTTACATACCTCTTTAGTGATGATCCCTTGTGTTGTAGAAACCAGCATAAGCCATGTGTGGCATTGCTCTCACTAAAAGCACTATATCTGCAAATCACAAATAATTATATTAATCTTTATGCCAGTAAGAAACCTCTTTATGTCTGACAAAAGGCAGTCACAGATCAGGCACAGGTTATTTAGACTGCACTTTTTGTATATGGTTTAAAATTTGGCAATCTGAAATATGTTAACCATTTCCTTACTGTGTTATCTGCACATGGGACGTAGTGTATATTGCTTCACAGCAGGTGGCGCTCTCTGTGGACTAGTGTTAAGCTCTGTCTGCAGATAAGTTTTAGTGTAAGTAAGTCATTTGTGCTATGATCACTGACTAAGCTGCTGGAGTTGCTATGGATACTATCTTACACATCTGTATCAAAAAGAAGTTGATTTACAACCATACTTAACTTACGGCAGATGATGGTGTTTTCATCAACCAGTGTCACTGTTCATCAGACACATTTCAGCCATCTCTCAGTAAATCATTGTGCACTATAACAAAGACTACCTGCACTACAATTTGATTGCCTGTCCCACTGTCTTACTGAATTGTTCCTTGCCAAATAATAAAAAAGTATTTTTAATGATTCACTTCTTTACTGAATGCACTGACTTGGCTGAGTGCTGCAGAAGAGGAAGCATTTTTAGTTGTGGTTATGAAATCAGAAATGAGAAATAATGCTGAATGCTGGTCCATTGTTTCACAAACTGTGTCTCACACACTTTAAATGCTCCCTGTTGAGTTTTAATAAAAGTGATACATTAATAAAAAAAAAATATTTCTATGGTCATCCATCAACTGACCTGTGTAATATTGTTCTTCCTGGCAAAGTGTACAGGGTAAGGTTCAGATAAGCTACAACACTGTTATATATAGTATTAAAGATTAAACAAAGTTGAAGTCTCCCCAGTGATACGAGACACTGTATACAATAGCTGTCTGCAGAATCATTTACAGGTTGAATGGACTTTGCTCAAAGATTACTTTAGGATCTCAGTTCAAAATTGATTATAGTATCTGTTTGCTAATGTAATGCCAAACTACACCCTCTGACTCTCTATGGTTCCTACATCACTGTAAAATGATTTGAATTTTCCACTTCACAGAACTGTACAAAATGCATTATATGTTATTCACTGTGAAAATTACAGTATGCTGGAGGAAGTACTGAGATGTTTTATCTGAGTCATTATTTCATCAGGATGGAATGGTCCCTAAACCCTGTCATCTTCCCTTCTGACCTCCTTAAGCAAAGGCAGGGACACACATTAAGAATCTCTCCTGGTCCTGGTAACTTGGTTGGATTGTTGTTAAATGAGAGATTTTCCAAAGGAGGACAGCTGCTTTCCATGAAGAGTTAGGAAACACTGTTTGTTTAGGCTAGTTTCCTCTCTTTTTGTCATTGGAGTTTCATTTGTCTGCTTCAGTTAGTGGGATTTTCATTAATGGTAATTACAGTTCATCAGTGCGTAAACAAGAGGCTCTGGAATTGTTCTTCTAAGTACTCAGCTGTAACTTGCTTAGTAAATAAATCTCATGCTGTCTATAAGCTTCTCGGGCAAGTGCATAAGGCTTTAGGGATCTACATTAATTGTTTTCCTAGCAAGTTAATGTATAAGTAATACCAAAGCCAACCCTTTAAATGGGGTAAAAAATGTAAACTTATCATCTGAACTGCATGTTTCACAGACTGATGAATGATACCCTTTCTAAAATGTTCTCTAGCTGAATCTTTTTTCTCACAAGAAACACTGAAGTACCTTATAGAAACTGAAACATCTTACAGTTGATGCTTTTTGACAGGAAAATGTCAAATAAGTGCAATCTACATAGAAAACCATAAGAAGTTAATTATGAATGTTGTCAGCACAAAGCATTCCTCAATGTGGTCCATGACATTTAGACTGCACTTTTTCTCTAGTCTACTGAAAACTATTGAGGCTTAAACATATTAACCATTTACTTTCTGATCCATTTTTTTTACTGCAAGATGTCACATTTAATGCAATGTCTTTGGTTGTAGTCTTTGTGACTTACTGCTTGAGAATAGTCAGAGCAGGAATTTTAGTTTACAGTAGCCTGTCCCCATTCTGCAAGCTGTCCTGGCTTTGGCCACTATTAGATCTTTGAGAATACTGAAGAATAATGTGCTAAGGCACTGTCAATCATACCTGAGAGCAGGAACATGTACCTTGCATCAGTTCTGTTACAGTGACAGTGGTCTAAGACTGCTGAAAGTAAATTATAGCCCACTTAATAACGTTATGATCTTCAAGCCTTTTAACATTTGTACATGTCCTGCATGGTAATGAGAGGTTTGAACTTCAACCCCCCCTTAATCTGAGAAACATTTTTGGACTGCACGTTTTGAAAGAAGTCTGATTTGTAGAAATACTTTTTTGACATTTGCCTTCCTGTGTCTGCTATTTAAAGTAATTTCAAAGTTAGCCTGCTGGTTTTACAGAAATATTACAGTTTGTGGGATCTTCCATTTTAGTATCTGTGGTAATTTTTTTTTTCATGATCACATATCTGAAAAAGTCTGTCAGCTCTCTGAAAATGGTCCACTGGGACCAGTGTTGTACTCCAGTTAACAAATTAAAAGAAGTAAATAAATAAATAAACAGATAGATAAACAAATAAACAAATACATACATACACACAAAAATACATAAAAAACCCTATTTGGCAGTGAGTAATTCAGATTTTGGCTTTAACAAGAAATGATTTCGGGATGGTTCTAGACCAGCAGGTTTCTCATAATACTGGAACACTGCAGCCAGCATTTGTGAAAACATATTTTATATTTTGATTGGTTTTCCAAGACAGCATGTGTGTAACACAAAGCTATGAAGAGTTCTAATAGATATGTCACTAGGAATGCCCGCCATTCCAATAGATTTTAAAATATATACAGTTTCTTTATACAATAATTTCTTTTTCATTAACACTTCAACTGTTTCTGAAATATGTTCCAAAATACAAGCTTTTAACAGTGAAAAATCACTACTATGACAAGTAAAAAAATATAAAGCTATAGGGCTCATAGCATTGTTATTCTTTATCCCCCGGATTCATGAAGCTCGGCGCAAGGCCGGCGTAAGGCTTGCGCCGGCCGTGCGGTGTAGACGTGGAGTAGTCGCACCATATGCATATTAATGAAGGCACGCAGCCGCCACAGCCACGTGCATAGGAAACGTGCGTGAGTGCAAGGGGCGTATCGAAGTTGCGCAGGGAGGCGTGTCAATGTCGGCTTTCGAGGAGCAACCTAAACTGCTGAATATTATATTCCGCCAGCAATAGTAATCGTACCTATCAGTGTGGGATTGTCCCTCACAAAGTGGGACAGGTGATAACCCTATGTCACACTGTGGCCAATTGAAAAGGTGGAAACACAACCGTCGACTGTGGGGAGGCAATGTCCACAACAGTCGGACATGTGTAAGGAATAGCTTGGACATAGGAAAAGGTGCCATCCTACCAATGAGTAGAACAGGCTGGCAAAATCCGGAAGGCAGCTGTATAATCCAAACGTGTATGTGACACAGTCGAATGGGTAGTACCCGAATACACCAACAAAGTAATGAAAGTGAAGTAAGGGCGTGTACCTATGTGCGTGAGGTATAGCACGTGGACAGCAAACATGGCAGGGTAGTCCACACAACCATAAAGGTACCCGACACATGTATGGTAGTCAATGTGCAACTCTGGCCATGTCATGGGCCAACAACCAAAGTAGTGCTCTATGGGGTGTGAGTAATTCGTGTGTGAGGGGTGTGTGTTTAATGGTAAATTCCTCAAAGGCAAAAAACAGCAAAGCAAGCCGGAGCTAAAAACCTTGAAAAATTTAATGTAAGCGCTTTCGGAAACGTCAGTATGTTTCCTTCCTCAGACATACAATAACAAACCATTTGGGCCTGATTATATAGTATACCAACAGCCCAATAAACCAATTAGTATATTACTAACAGTAATTACTAAAAACAAATTCATTGCCAAAAACTTTTGAACATTACTATATGCAATATATATAAAATATGTATTAGTAAAAAAAGTTTATTGACAAAAAGTCTAATAATAAAGTAATAATATAATACAATACTGAACTAAAAAGCATAAGAGTCAGCTCCACAGTTCTTAATTACCCTTAATTACAAAATACCCAAATAAGTAATATTGTGTAGACATTGCTTATTTTTAAAGATATTAAAGTTTTTAAAAATAAATGTCCAACTAAGACCATGTCAATAATGTTATACAGTGGCCACAAAAATAAAATTGTATAAGGAAAGCTCCTAATATGAAAATAAGAAAAGAATCACATTTTCAAAGCTGCCAATTTTAAGAAACATTTAACAGAAACAGTTTCATTAAGACCTGGAGGCAAGTAGGCTACAGTTCTTATTTGCCATAAAAGTTCCTCTATCTCGAGTTGGAGACATCTTTAAAAATGAACGATGTCTACACAATATTACTTATTTGGGTATTTTGTAATTAAGGGTAATTAAGAACTGTGAAGCTGACTCTTGTGCTTTTTAGTTCAGTATTGTATTATATTATTACTTTATTATTAGACTTTTTGTCAAGAAACTTTTTTACTAATACATATTTTATATATAGTGCATATAGTAATGTTCAAAAGTTTTTGGCAATGAATTTGTTTTTAGTAATTACTGTGAATAATATACTAATTGGTTTATTGGGCTGTTGGTATACTATATAATCAGGCCCAAATGGTTTGTTATTGTATGTGTGAGGAAGGAAACGTATTGACGTTTCCAAAATCCTTACATTAAAATTTTCAAGGTTTTTAGCTCCGGCTTGCTTTGCTGTTTTTTGTTTTACACAGTTTGTTGAGATTTTACCGTTAAATTCCTCAAAGGCGATACTTGTGTGGTATGCAGAAAAGGTGAACAGGAGGTGTATGAGGGGGCAGCGGGTGAAGTGGAAAGAAACACAACCCCATGTAGAAACAGCTGCAAGACAAGCAGACAGGCCATAGTGTAGAACACAATCCCACACACATGTGAATATGGAAATATGTGAGACAAATGTATAGATACGGCACCATCACGTACCCACAGATGGGTCCTGATGGGACTGGCCATAACAAACGCAACACACCTGGATGCATAATAGCCTACCCAGCATACCCTCCACAACACACAACCTGCCACCATACCAGAACGTCCACCAAATCCAGCCGTACTTGGTCCACTGATTTGTTGCAGAAACAGCTACACACAGTGACCCCTACGCATATGTAGTTGGTATTGTCACCCTAGGCAGTGTCAGGATTGCAGACCATGTATCCCCTGCAGGTAAAACCCCCTGCACGTTTTCGTGAAGCCACAAAAATCTTCGGTATCTAACTTGTTTTCGTCTTGACCAATTTTTGGGATATCCCTCACGGGATGACCAACTTGTGTAAATAGTACAATGGGTATGACGACATGATGTCCAATCCAGTAGATATCTGGACACAAGTCAGAACATGCAGTGGAGGTCCATGACACTGTCCAGCCCTAAGTGGGCATGCATAACCTACCACCCAGGATAAAATACATTCTCGTGATGCACGTGTCCAGACACGAATAGGAGGGAGAATATAATGCACACATTTGCAAAGTGGGAAACAGCATGAGGGCGAGGAAGACACTACGTAAACAGGTCAACCCTGATCAAGTGTGAGGGACACTGACTGTGTGCAGTCATGACTGACCATACCTGTCAACCTGTGTGAGCAAGATATATGGACAGAGCCATGAATATAAGTGAGACAAAGGTCCAAACTCAGGGACAATCTGTAAACATATCTCTTAGAAACATAGAATTTGATAGAATAACAGTTTGCACATTGGCATTAATGTCTGGAGTATGAGGTCTGAAACCCAACTGTCTGTCAGCACGTTCCGACTGCAGTCTTTAATGCTGAGCTACTGCTGTGCCAGAACACAACAGCATATTACAGAGGTCCGTGCCATACCACTCAACTGTCCGGATATTCGCAGAGTGACTAGGGTCACCACCTGTCCCACTTTGCGAGTAACAATCCCTCTGTAGGCAGTTGTGTCCTGTGAAAAAAATCAAGACATAGCAAATGTCCTGCGAGTTTATTTCCTAATTTACTTTAAAAGTCACATAAAACGGTTATTTTATATATGAATCCTCAATATGTTATGTGAAGTAGCATAAGCAATTCAAATGTTACTAGAATAAGCTATTATATGTACAAAAAAGGTTAAAGTTCAGTACTATGCATAGCTGTAAGTATGTTTTCTCCTGGAAAATTTGACATCTCTATAGAACATGTCCCACTTTGGGCAGTCGAAAAGGTGGCAACCCTAAGAATGACCACAGGTTCGCCCCATAGTGTTGGTGTGTGCCTCCGACAATCTGCACCAGTGTGGTAAACAGCTGAGGATTGACGTCAGTAAATAATGAGAAATATCCTGAGTATAAGACTCCACAACCTGCAGAAAAGTCATGCTAATGCAAGACCTAGCATTCTATCAACGTTATAAGCTTGTAAGAGCAATCATTAAAATGTGTCCCTAATTGTCCCCCCATCGTGTAGGTTTTGCTCAGGTTCAGTGCTCTAAGAGGTTGAGACATATGGTCCGTACATATTTACAGGAACAGCCCTTCACACTTATGTAATGTACAACCGCATACCTGCAGTCACTTCATGTCCAAAAATAATAATCCCTGTATGACTGTATACAGGTAATAGTCAAATATGAATGGGAACACCCATCACCATGGAGTATGGACTGTAACAAACCCACCCATTATATGTAATGCCAACAGAATTAGCTGCTGACAGGTGCCCAAACACCTGTGTCTATAAACACAGGTAAAACTTCAAAATAGGGAGAATAAGCCCTGTCCATATGCTTCATCTGACATTTGACCTTGGCCAGGGAAGTTCAGTTCACCAGGTGGACAAGCCTAAACCCAGATCACTACATGAACACCCTGTCAATCAAATACCTGTATGTGGCTGGACTATATGCCTTGGTGTTCTGCATACCCTCGGAGTGATTAACAATGCAGCCGGAGTCCACAGCAGTAGGCAATAGGGAATGTATAATATGTAGTACCGCCTTTTTCCCAGCAGGAGAATGGATGCCTGTGTCGTAAGTGAAGCAGTGAGGCATATGTTGATGTAGCTAAGTACTATGGGTATGCATATCAATGAGGGAGAACACCAATAGAATAGTGGTTCCGGTATCCGGCCAATGTGAATGCAGTCCCAGTTGACCTACGACCACTGCACATATAACTGGAAAGTGTAATTAAAGCATTCATGCAGTACACACATTTAAATATGTAAAGGTGAATGTGTGTTTCGCAGTAGTCCGTAAACTGGAATACAGATATGTAACTGTTACGGTCAGAATTATGAAAGTTCACTGAAGCACAATTATCTATGAAACATATGTAACCCACAATAAGGATATGCAAGTGCGCCTGCGTGTGTGTAATCCGCTCACAGAATAGAAAATGAATGGTGTTTTCCCCACGTTCCATGTACATGGCTCATACCTGTTAAACCCGTAAAGTACGAAACCGGACAAAGCCATGACAACAACTGGTACAGATAGGGACAATCCCCAGATATTGCCCTAACAAACATAGAAAGTGGATAGAATAACAGGTGTGTCACTAGCATGGATTCTCTGAAGGGTATGAAGGCGTAACCTGAAATGTTTGTCATTATTTACCAACGTCAGTCTTTAATGATATGCCACTAACTTGCCAGATAGACACAAGGTTATGAAAAATGGACCACAAATAGGGACTATCTCCAGATATTGCCTAACAAACATAGAAAGTGGATAGAATAACAGGTGTGTCACTAGCATGGATTCTCTGAAGGGTATGAAGTCGTAACCTGAAATGTTTGTCATTATTTACCAATGTCAGTCTTTAATGATATGCCACTAACTTGCCAGATAGACACAAAGTTATGAAAAACGGAGCAAAGATAAGAGGCAAACAGCTGTACATGCAGCGGAAATCTGTACAGTTGAAAGGTATGATATGGAGATATATATACACATATATCCACAGACATAATCCAAAGCAAATTACGAGATGAGGAATGTACAGACATATGTATATATGTACAGATATATATATCTATACACACACGATATATGAAAAGATATATACACAACAAACATATGTCCCTGTACATATAACACATGTACATAAATAGGTCACGGTATAGCTAATATGGATAGACAGACAGACATGCATGAAAGGAGAATACACCGATGGTTTCCAAACCATTTCCCGGAAAGTACCAGTGTGACAGGGCCTGCAAGTTCTACACGTTAAACATGAATATAGGTGTCCTTTGCAGGACCCCAAAAATTGATCCGTATGAAGTGCGAACCATCATTGATGCTAAAGACATCACAGCTGCAACTACGATATAGCTGTACATGCAACAGTAGCAGGTGCAAGGGTAATAACACATGGGTCGATTGAATATATGACGTACGAGCTGATATCTGCAGAGTGGGGAGTGCTTGAAAGTGTCCTCACAGTTTATTATCGCTCACATTAAACATGTCTAATGGGTACTGTGGAGGTGTGTCAGGTATGGGAATCATGGGTATGCAGAATTGAGCCAAGGCGCTGGATGGCACAGATCTATTAGGTATGCCCCATGGGAGTGATCAATATACCTATGTGGGCATAGCACACACCTATATTCACCAAAAAGGTGCAACCCACCCACTGGATATTGTGTAAACCATTGGGGGAAGACGTAGGGACCTATATCAGTGTCATGTAGGCGATTATCATGGATGGACACGCATACGACCAAGATGGTAACCATACCTGCCAGAATGTCAGAATAAGACAGCTGGACTAAGGCATAGTACACGACAGACAAATAGGGACTATATTAAATATACCTCAGACAAAGTCAGACCGTTGATAGAATAATTGCGTAGTCATGAATACGAATGTTATGAGAGTTAGTAATCATGAAATAGAAATGTCAGTCATGATTACCTAACCGCACAGTCCATCATGGCTTGCCAGCAATCTATCAGAAAGGCACATTATCATGACAAATGTAACAGAATCATAGGTCAAACCCCAGGGCAAATACCCATAATGTGTACAGGTGAGAGGTATGAAGGTAACCCGCCCAAATGAAATGTACAGAACTAGTGATACTAGGTGGACAGGTGAGAAGAAAGACGTCATGACAAATGACAAAACATGTACAACTCATAAGCATGTTTGTCCACAAATGTGAATTACAATGTATGGCCTGTGAAAGTCAATGTGGAAGGTTAATAGACTCAAACGACATGTCCCCCTCAGGGTGTCATGCAGTGTCACCGATACAGTGTCCAGTCCACCATACTCGTACGTGAGCTCTGCCACTGACGGACCGGCCTACACATAAGGTACATGATGGAATAAGTAGTGTGGATAAGCACCTGTTGGCCTGTGTGAGGAATATAACCCAGTGGGTGGGTGTGTTCAGTAATAGGAATGTAATGGTAACTGGCCTGTGATGGCACCATGTATTGTGTGTATTGGCGTAACTGTACGAATGTGCAGATGTATGCCTCATATGTGTGGTGTGTTCCTCTCACAATCTGTACCTGCATACCTCTCAACTGTACAGATTTCTGCAGAATGTCCAGAGTTGTGCCTCATATATTTGGTACATTTTCATAAAATTGTGGTTTTCTGGCAAATTAATGCAAATCATTAAAGACTGAAGTTAGAAAATAATGAGAGACATTTGAGTTTCAGACTTCATACCCTTCAGAAAATCCACGCTAATGCAAAACCAGTTATTCTATCAACTTTTTAAGTTTGTAAGAGCAATATTTGAAAACTGGCCCTACTTTTGGGCTTTTACCCCACTTTTAGTTATGGCTTTGTCCAGATTTCCTGCTGTCGGAGGTTGAGAGGTATGTGTACCTGTCTGCCAAATACCTGAGAACTGACGTCATTACATAATGATAAACATATGTGTTTAAGACCCCAAATCCCTCAGAAAGGGCATACTAATGCAAAACCTATAATACTGCCAACTATCTATGTTTGTAAGAGCAATATGTAGACTCTGCCCCTATCTATCCCCCCATCATGTTAGGCTTTGTACAGATGTTTTGCACTAGGAAGTTGATAGGTATGATCAGAAACAGATACATGTCTGAGGAAACAGCATTATCGACCGCAAGATAATGCAGAAGGTATGAAAAGTGCTGCAGTAGGAAGTTCATCTGCAGGTATGTGCTGACATGTCAAATGACACAGCAGTCTACAGGAGTACCTATAGGGTGTCACCTTTACCAATGATGACAGTGGGACATACCCACAGCCATGCATACACCACAGATAGACATAGCACACAGCAAAGTCTAGGCCATGATACATGACGCCTTCGGCATTTATGGACTGAGTGAGAGTACAGCAAGGAAAGATGACTGCCAGGCTATTCAGCAAACACCCGCAGGGGCGTGCAAGACTGCCCATAACACGAACATTGCACGGACAATGTTGGTATTTGCAACATACCCCATTTGTATGTGTAAGCTATGCAAATGATGTAATTATAGGGTTGCCACCTTTCCAAATGGCCAAAGTGGGATATTTGTGCTACAAACATCAGATTTTGCAGGGCAAGACATACCCACGGCCAGTACAAAGGACAGAACTTCAGTTGTTTGCCTGAATAAAAGTTTATTCTTGTAACATTTCTGTTCCTTATTCTGTTTCGTATAACATTTAGGTGTTTCAGATACAGAATAACTGTTTTATGTAACTATTACATGCAATATAGAAAATACTTTTGTCCTAAAATCTCAGGACATTTGCCATTTTCTCACAATATTTTGCAGGACACAACTGCCCAAAGAGGGACTGTCCCTCGTAAAGTGGGACAGGTGGTAACCCTACGTAACTACGCGATACATGAAACAGTAAGCTGTCCATGCAAGAGCAGAGTTATGTGCAGAAATGTACCCGGATGTTATGCGACTAACATTTTGCACATTGCTAAACGGAGCAATGACAGCTGCAAATACAGTATGAATACAGTCGAAGAAGCATGCCAATGTCCAAGTCCAAGGCCAGTGGCAGCTTTGTCCATTGGATATCAATGAACCAGTAGTTGTCCTCCCCCGATCCCTGGTGTGGAAGCGTAGCATAGCACCACGAGAACACGCTGCACTTCAACAGAAGACATATGGATAATATACATACAAAATGTAGGTTTAGTTAGATGTTAGTACGCCATGCAGATGAATGGCAAGCCGGCGACAACATGGCTACTGCGTACTGGTACCTATGTGTGGAAGCGCTCTGTCAGAGATGTAACGAAGCACTTGTAGTCAATGTGAGGCAAGTGAGGCTGAGGATAGTGAATCACAAGATGTCATGCCATATGGGCCAAGCCTCTACAGTGTAGTGTAGGTTAAGGGGACTATTAGAGTAGAAGATAGGTGACAACAGGAGTGTGCATGTACAAAACACTGCAACCTCACCGGAGCAGTGTCACATGTGTGCTGTCAGTACTCAGTGGAAGAGGCGTGTCATGAGCTATCCCAGGGAACATCAGGAGACTGACGGTGTATGCCATGGATACCACCGATGTGACCTGCAAACCTGCCCACAGTGTGTCTGCGCCCATGCGCGCCAGTAAGCCCAAGTAAGTATGTGTGTGCGCGTGTTTGCCCGTATGCACGTGTGGAAGAACGAGTAAGCTAATGTACGAATGGTGAAGCCCGTGTAATGTCGTGTATGCATGTGTAAGCAGGTATACATGTGTACTACACACATCACACACGTACAGCACACACAGACACACATGCTGCCAATACTACACACATCAGTGAAATGGCACATGGATGGAGACTACATCATCAGAGGTAACAGTGCTGTAAAATTACTAATTGATGACTGATTACTTGGACTATATAAGCTGGAAGCTGTTTCATCTAGTTTATCTGAAGAAGTCAACCTATTTAGGTTGACGAAAAGCGCTTTATGCTACTTGTTGTTTTATGTTATTTTTCTGTGATTTTACTTGGTGTAGCAGTTGCAGTCGGAACTGATTAAAGTTGAAGATTTTTTATCCAACAAGAAGTGGTTTTTCTGCCAGAAGCTTCCTATTTTTTGTTTCCTTGGTTTGTGGACATTTTACTTTAGTTTGCGGTTTTTGCATCGGAGCTTCATGGCTACTGAAAACCCTAATATGTCAGGAGAACTTCTCGAGAATAGTCCGTTACCAACGGAACATCTTGGTGAGGGCAGCAGTGATGGCAATTTGACTGCCTTAATTCTAGCTTTAACGCAACGGATTGACAATCTAACAGCTAGATTTGAATCTAGCAACTTGTATAACACAGTTCCGTTAGCTTCCAGCTTAGACTCTGAAGACCTTATTACACCGGCTCAACGTCAACATGCCGCGACCGGTGAAAGTGACGGTAACACTAACCTGCACAGAGGGATTACTTCAAATACAGTTTCGAACCAGGATAGAAGGCGACCAACAGAAACAACTCAGGATGATGGTAGGAGCAGTCGAGAGCTTATTGGAACCCCCGGATTCGACAAATGGCTCAACGACACCAGCGCCATGAAATTTAATGTCTTTAATGATACGGGTTTTCCGGCATACGACGCTCGCACCGAGCAGGTTAGTGTTCTGTCTTTTAACAGCAAACTTAAATTACTAGACCAGAAAATGGTGAAGATTAAGAAGTTGCAACTGGAGATTAACTACTTGAATGAATGCATTCATGAAAAATTAGTACCTAAAGGGTTGCGCTTCCATGTTTACCCTACGGGTCTAGTCTCAGGGTCACTATTCCATAGAGAATTATTAACTTTCTTTGACGAACAAGGTTTTGGACTGTTAAAAATCATGATTAAACATTATAATTTACAATTGACTGACTTAACAAAAGAAACTAAGGAACTGAATGATGACATACTCTCCAACCCTGAATTTCCTCGCTTTAAATACGACTACGACAGATCTTTTGTCACTATAGACCAGCTCTTGATGAGACTAAAGATAAATAAAAACAAGAAAATGACAAGGGACAGAATTGCCTACAGGAACAACTCAGCTTATCCTAAGCCACCTTTATTTCAAACTGACATGGGTAATGGTTCTAACACTCACTCTAATATGAATAATATAGAGACTGACGACATGAACTCTAATAGGAGGCTGACTGATAATAATGCAACCGGGGGCAATGAAACAGACCTTGGAACTAATAACTGGTCTCAACGGCTAAGGAGGAACAGAGGGAGAGATGGCAATAACTTAAACTTTAACGCTGATGAAGAAGAAATTCCTTTTTATAACTATCAAGGAACTATCCCTAAAAACAACTTTTCTAACCAAACCAACCAAAAAAACAACCAGCGACCAGCAACCAGACCGAGGAGATAACGGAGGAGGCTGGCCTCCCTAGGATTATCACTAATAAAGCGGGGGACTTTAAAATTTATAATTACTCCAGTTTAGTTTTAGACCCCTGTTTTGCAGAACTTTTAGCTAAAGGTTATACATTTATACCAGACCAACACATGGATGTAGTGGAAAGTATTAAAGACCTTAAGCTTTTTGTCAGGAAGCTGAATTTACGCTTGCTTCTAGGGGAATCTGAACATGAGAGGTCCACCTACTATATTTCTAGTGATTACAATCCACCTTTAGAACCAACATTAAAGATTTTTGAAGAAGTCATGGAATTAGACTTAAGGGCTCTTGCCAATAATAAAAATAGTAGGATTTTCAATACAAATAAATATAATGGATTCAGGAAACCTAATACTACCTTGGAAGAAATAGATTTTCTGAAATTATTCAGAAACCTTAATGTAAGAGCCATAAAACCAGATAAAGGTGGGGGACTGGCCTTATTCGATAACTGTGATTATATCTCCAGAGTGGCTGGTATGTTTAGAAATGACACCTATTTGAAAGTTAGTATTAACGAAATGAACCGTGCACATAGGTTAGTTAAGAGTTATTTTAGCGACCTCTTCATCGAAGGTTACATAGATATCGACATGTATAATTACATCAAATGTGAATGGCCAAAAACTCCTCTTTTCTTTGCTACTCCCAAATTGCACAAAGATGTTTCAAATCCGCCTTTCAGGCCACTGATAGACGGAAGAAATTCATTCACTTATGCAAGTGCTAAGCTAGTGGACAATATCCTGAAAAAATATTTAGCTAATGAAACTCAAATTAGTAAGGATTCATGGGCATTTTTAATGAAAATCAACGACATCACTTTTAATGAAGATTTAAATTTTCTCACTGTAGATGTCATTGATTTGTACACCGTGATACCCCATGATATAGGAGTTGAGTGGGTAAACCTATATTTGGTAAAGAAAGGTGCACCATCTAGTGAAATCTATCTTGTTACATCATTACTGGATATAATTCTGACAAATAATTTTTTCCTGTTTGACAATGACCTTTATCGCCAAAAATGTGGTGTAGCTATGGGTTCCCCAGTAGGAGCCAGCTTTGCTAACACAGTTATGGCCTACTGGGAGAATGAGTACATCTTAAACTCAAGTCAGTGGAGTGGAAAATTCTTTTATTACACTAGGTTTCTCGACGATATCTTCATATGCCTTAACGGTAACCTTAATACAGCAAAAGACGTTGTAGAGTATATGAACAAGTCTACTGATTTCCTTAGATTTACCTTTAATTTCCAAGAGAATGTCATCAACTACTTGGATATCGAACTAATCAAAGATTTAATTAATCAACAATATATAGCTAAGATATTTAGAAAAACCACGTATAGCAACTCTTTTTTACACTTTTCTAGCTTACACCCCCATTGGCAAAAGAAGGCAATAGTCAAAGGTCAGGCTATCAGAGCAGCCAGAATGGTTACAAGGGATGTTGACTTTATGACGGAGTGTAGTGTAATTGAAGACATGTTTCATCATAGAGGTTACCCTAGACACTTTCTAAACGAGATCTTTAAGGAAGTAGTTAACAAGAGAACTAATGGGATCATTACACCTCTGTTGAAAGACAGAACCGTGGCTAATGGAGAAGAGGGAACTATAGATAGGCTCGGCTCAAGCCCTAGGTTGAACGTTTTGCAGGAGAGTAGCTCAATTCACTATGAGTTTAATCCACAGTTTAATACCAGCCCAGGGAGTAGCAAAGAGGAAAAAATTCCTAGGTTCATCACAACTTTCAATTTGGAAAGTAACACTATTAGAAAATTAATGGAGAAAAATTGGTCTATAATTAGTAATGACAAAAGATGCTCTCTAAGTACTAGCAATTTCCCAAAAACAACTTATAGAAAGGGGAACAATTTAAAAGCACTTCTAGAAAGGAAAGTCCATAGCAGTAATGACAAGGGAACTGTCTGCTGTGGCTGTTGTAGATATTGTAAATATATTAAAAAAGGGAACAAACAGGTTATTAATAATAAAACATATACCCTAAATACCAAAATTGACTGTAATTCCAAAATGGTGGTCTACGGGGCTCTATGTACAGTATGCACATGCTTTTATATAGGGAAGACAGAAAGGAGGCTAAGAGATAGGATATATGAACACACCAATGCCATCTCGAATTTAAAAACTGATAATGCCCTAAGTAAACATATTTCTGCCTTCCCTAACCATAATTTTAAATTTATTGGCCTTGATCAAATCCAACCTGATAGTAGAAGGGGACCGTATAACCTCTTGTTGGAAGAGCATGAATTATCATGGCAACTAAGAACAAATGCCTTTATGGTACCAGGATTGAATGAGCATTGTAATATTCAATGTCTCTTGAAATTAAGGAGCCTGAACAGATGATTTCTGTTCAAACTAGGAGGGCTTTTGCTTATTCTTGTTAACCTGGCTTTTATTCCTGCTTTAGAATTAATATACATTAATTATTGTGGACACCGACTAAGTAAAACATACTAGGATTTAGGGCTAGACTTATTAATTAACTTGAGCCTTTGATTGGACTTTATTTAAAATCAAGAAGGCCTCACTCTAACTGCGAACTTATAATAACTACTATTTTTACAAAATTTCTAGTTTTAATACATATACATACTCTTTTATATACTCTTCATATGTAGCTAATTCTATAAGACGTAAGGATAGTATTTTCTTACTGGATTGTTAGATTTTTAATAGCGGTTTTTCTTAGGCTTTAGGTATCAGGAGAGGCGTTAAAATATTCCTTTCTTAATTAACAACAAGATTTATTATAATGTGTGTATCCTGATTTTTATTAAATTCTTTTTATAATGACATAGTTTAAGCATATTGTATAATATTTAGTATAATCTAAGTACTTAGTTAATATCATATGTAAGCTCAAAGTATATCACTAGTTTGTAGTTAATAATATTATTTATTCTGAATTGCAAGCACAATTAGTTACCTTAGGATTAGCCCTAATTAAGTCAATTGTAAAATTACTAATTGATGACTGATTACTTGGACTATATAAGCTGGAAGCTGTTTCATCTAGTTTATCTGAAGAAGTCAACCTATTTAGGTTGACGAAAAGCGCTTTATGCTACTTGTTGTTTTATGTTATTTTTCTGTGATTTTACTTGGTGTAGCAGTTGCAGTCGGAACTGATTAAAGTTGAAGATTTTTTATCCAACAAGAAGTGTTTTTTCTGCCAGAAGCTTCCTATTTTTTGTTTCCTTGGTTTGTGGACATTTTACTTTAGTGCTGTAAACTATGCTACAGTGATGGGCAATGCATCATGCCTGCTGAAGTACACCTGGAAGTAACACACTGTGTGTTAACAGCATGCTAACATCAATACAGTGGAATAAAGCCACTGTGTGCAGCAGCACCAGGTTAGTCAGATCTTTCATCAATGTTACACATCACAGGTAGTGGCACAGGTGACATCATATGCACAGGGTGTGGTGTTAACATGTCCAGAGCTGTCATAGAGCCATCCAATGTACACATAGGTGTGTGTGTGTGTGAGGGACAATGGTTATTGCATGGCCCAATGGTGGTGCAATGGGTGTGTGTATGTGATAGCCGTAGCTGTTTGTGGTAAGTGTGTGTGTCTGCATATACACAGGTACAGCATGTGTCTGCCATATACAGGAGGTTGTGGGACAGTCACAGACCATACCTGCCAGGCTGTAGAGATCCCCATTACTGGCCATGGACACCCCTCCATGCATCCAACACAACCCAGTCCTGCACCTGTCAATGTCTACACATACAGTCCTGGGATCTGTACCACAACCTGTGGATAAACGTGTGTCTGTAATGTTAACCTGGGGTGCATAGACTTGACAGTTACTACAGACAGATATGAGCCATACTCACACTCCAAGGTAATAACCACCACTGACTGTTTCCGAGATCTGCATACGACCACTCATAGGTGCTGCACTAACATTGTTTCCAATGCCCGTGTAATACCCAGCAACACAATAACCGGTCACTACACATGTATAACCCACGATCACTACAGCACACAGTATGTGCACTATCACAGAGCCATAGCAGATGTACATACATCCAAGGTGTTCACGTACAGACAGTGCAGCACAGTCAAGAGCGATAATCCCAACATACATATCTATATACAATATATATATATATATATATATATATATATATATATATATATTGATACACATATATATATATATATATATATATATATATATGTAGATAGATACATACACACACACACACACACACACACACACATGTGGCAGGGTTGGGAGCAGAACATAAACATAAGCACTGTACCACACGACAGCATTACACAGTTACAGAACATGCTACCGTGATCAGTGGATCACATGATTCACACAGGCACACATCTAGCCTGCAGACAGCAGCATCAAAGGCAAAGACGCCGCACGGATGTTATGGAGAGTGAATACTGTCAAAGCAATGTACTGTTGTCATGCAGCTGGAAACACACACACACACACACACACACACACACACACACACACACACACTTGGCAAGGCTGGGAGTCGAACATACACCTAACTACCCTAACACACTACAGCATGATGCATTTACAGAACGCGCTACTAAGATTACTGAACACAGCACTCCCAGAGGCATACTTCTAGGTGGGTGACATCATCCGCAAAGGCAAAGACGTCGGTAGCAAACTGCTGTGGTGTGTGGCATCTAAAAGCAAGACTGAGTCCCCAGGCTGATGGGAGCTTGCTTGCAAACACACACACACACACACACACACACACACACACACACACACACACACACACACACACACACACACTTGGCAGGGCTGGGAGTCGAACATACACCTAACTACCCTAACACACTACAGCATGACGCATTTACAGAACGCGCTACCAAGATTACTGAACACAGCACTCCCAGAGGCATACTTCTAGGTGGGTGACATCATCCGCAAAGGCAAAGACGTCGGTAGCAAACTGCTGTGGTGTGCGGCGTCTAAAAGCAAAACTGAGTCCCCAGGTGGATGGGAGCATGCGCGCAAACACACACACACACACACACACACACACACACACACACACACACACACACACACACACACACTTGGCAGGGCTGGGAGTCGAACATACACCTAACTACCCGAACACACTACAGCATGACGCATTTACAGAATGCACTACTGAGATTACTGAACACAGCACTCCCAGAGGCATACTTCTAGGTGGGTGACATCATCTGCAAAGGCAAAGACGTCGGTAGCAAACTGCTGTGGTTTGCGGCGGCTAAAAGCAAGACTGAGTCCCCAGGCGGATGGGAGCATGCGCGCAAACACACACACACACACACACACACACACACACACACACACACACACACACACACACACACACACTTGGCAGGGCTGGGAGTCGAACATACACCTAACTACCCTAACACACTACAGCATTACGCATTTACAGAACGTGCTACCGAGATTACTGAACACAGCACTCCCAGAGGCATACTTCTAGGTGGGTGACATCATCCGCAAAGGCAAGGATGCTGATAGGGAATGTATAGAGAGTGAGCAGTCTGAAAGCATATTACTGTCCCAAGGTAGATGTAGACAAACACATGGCAGTGGTGTGATCAGGGCAACCAAATATCTACGGAGCACTACAACAACACTACATAGATATGGGACGCGCCACAGACAGTACACCCTTCAAGACAGCAACCAGTGTGTTCAATGTAGGCATCCATCGTGACATTGAAAATGGACACCTGTTGCCTGGATGACCACCATCGGTATACAGGATGTCAGTGGCCATGCCCACATGCTTAGTATCACACGTCTGTTTGGAAAGTACTGTGTGTCCATCTACACAACGGCGTACTGGGCATGCTCACACACTTAGCAGTTGCAAAGGGCCATCTTGCATGCATGCACACAGATTCTAAACACGGAAGGGTACAGTTTGGAATGTACTGTGTGTCCATCTACACAATGGCGTACTGGGCATGCTCACACACTTAGCAGTTGCAAAGGGCCGTCTTTCATGCACACGGATTCTAAACACGGAAGTGCGCAGTTTGGAATGTACTGTGTGTCCATCTACACAATGGCGTACTGGGCATGCTCACACACTTAGCAGTTGCAAAGGGCCATCTTGCATGCACACGGATTCTAAACACAGAAGGGCACAGTATGGTATTACTGTCCCCACGTACATGAAGGCCACTCACATGTATTGACCAGTACACACTCAGGAGCTATCACAGATGTCTCAGGTGCATATCACAGAGGTACACACCACAATCTACAATGTAGCCCTCCGACATCACCATGTCATTGGACCAGCAATACACAGCCATACATTAACACAACACTGTGTGACTCATGACCAGTGCACTGTACATAGGTCTACAGCAACTATGCAGACTACACATGTACCAACAGGGTTCCATCATGTGTTATGCATTGCAATGATACCACTGTACATAGCCAGGTCAGCTCTACACATACCAGGTGCCCTGGGTCTTACACAGCTGTGACAGATGACTGTCGCTGTACACCAATGAACACACATGTTAGGCTATGTCATACATGTAATTGCAGTGGATATGTGCATGGACCACACACGCGTCACATATGTACATAGCATAGCTTTTGCTGTCCTCCATGCAGACAAGTGGCTACAGCAATCATACGCAGGCAAATGGAAGGTGGGTCCATGGCTGTTGAATGCTAACAGTACATGAGGCAGCAATGTTGACCGAGGACACATTCCCTCTGTACTAGTTACCCATGACACCCATCATATCATACAACAGTCCATGTGTTATGTATGTCAACACACATATCCACCAATTGCAATGCATACAAACGGCTACATGGCAGGCATGTAGGACCAACACACATTTACAATCTGTAGTGTGCATGCAGCTACCATGCATGTGCAGTAGCTGATGTAAGTAAC
Source organism: Protopterus annectens (assembly GCF_019279795.1). Taxonomy (NCBI): domain Eukaryota; kingdom Metazoa; phylum Chordata; order Ceratodontiformes; family Protopteridae; genus Protopterus; species Protopterus annectens. Next base: position 1,534,155,411 of record NC_056744.1, read on the forward strand.
TAATTTGTGCCTAACTACAACATGCAGTTGCAATGCAGCCCCATCATTGACACCTGTATATGGTGACATACTGACAGTATGGTAGGATGTACAGCAGGTATGGATGGATGTGTGTACATAAAGTGGTGATCCACCTGTGTAGATGGATGTTTGCCAGGGACGGCTCACAGGTGTGTCACATGCCATCCTATCATTACATGTGCAAACAGTATGCTATGTTACCGTTACTTGACGGTGGAGACATAAAACCTACACAGCGGTCAGGTGTCACCGACAGTACGTCACTTGACACCTGTAACACTTACATCCTCACGTGTGCATATAGCAGCACAATTGCCGAAGGTAGCATTGGTACACATAATGCGGCCAATACTGCTGCATGTCTGTCAGACGTATCATCATATAGCAGGTGTATCATTCACAGTACTGCCATGTGTGTTTGCTTGTGTGGCCATATATGCCACATATGGTGGGGAATACATCCCAATTGTTACACACCCCTGTACACTGTTGTAGAGATCTGTACATACTGCAGTGTGGAAAGCATGACATAGGCAGGTGAGGTGTGTGTATCACACACATCTGCTATCCATATGTGTATGACATTTGTGGTCTCCACAGTGTGTGTGTGTGTGTGTGTGTGTGTGTGTGTGTGTGTGCGTGTATGTAGGTATGTATGGCTGTCTGGTGCATGGAGTGAGGGTGTATTCTACCATACAGAACACACAGGATCCCTAACCCCTAATGGTGATGCAGCCCACTACCCTGTTGATGCCATTGGTCTCAGCCGCACTGGCTACCTGTACATGTTCTTTCTCTGTGTCACGTCGTGTGGGTTCACAGTACTGTGACGGTGATGACCACATAGGCAAGGGTCCTCACCTTAACATTATGGGGTGTGCATTATAGTGTTGTTGACCCCGTGAGTGTGACCCCGTGAGTGTGAGCATGTTCCTGTAATGTGACAGGGTATTACTGCTACACAGTGAGGCCTCATGCTATCAAGTGGCCTCTAACATTATCATTGGCCAGACCGCTGTGTACAACCCCGGCACCATGTCAACATACCTGTGATGTGACCTGGTATGGATGTCACGTCTCTAGCCACTGTAGCCTATTAAACTGCCCACATGCTTCTGGATCAGTATATGTGTGGACATCTGTGTTGTGTTAGACTTTCCAACAGTTAGGCTGAGGCTACGTATAGCATGCTGATATTGGCATATGTGCCTGTGAGTACTCCACAGTTACACATGGGAGACTGCAAACAGTGCTACCTGTAGGCACATGCAAGTAGACCATAAGGAGGGAACCAGGGCATCATTACCAACATGCTGTTACTGTTGTTACCGAGACACATACTGTGAACATATAACAATGCATGCTAAACCTGTACTACATGGTATGTCTGGTGCGTGTCAACAGTACACAACTAATGTAATATACAATTCTCTCACTATTCACACACAACTAATGTAATATACACTTCTCTCACTATTCTTACATAACTAATGTAATATACACTTCTCACTATTCTGTTCACCCTGTGCATCAGACCATTTGAGCATGTCCCTGCATCAGTGGTGTGGATGACAGGGATGCAGCACAGGCTTCATCATATGCACAGGGTGATAATGTTTGCCAGGGGCATAGGCTGCACCAACGGATGACATCTTGTGTGTGGGTAAGGGCCAGTGATATGATTGGACATGTCTGTTCAGTATGCATGTGGGTGTTGTGGTGCCCTACAGATGTCTTTGCTGTGTGCGTGTATGTGTGCACACAGTTCTGCCTTTTGTGAGGCCTACACGTGGTATTATTGACAGCTCCAGATTGTACAGACCAGGTTGTACAGCTCACTGTGTCCAGCCATGGCCACGTGACCTGTGCCTGCCAGGGGTTGCACGGGCACTACCAGGTGGCGGTACAGCTTGGCTACTGTCCGACGACACATGTACACTGGAACCGTGTCCCCACTGGGAACATCCAGGGCCATGTCCATGTGGCCTGCTGTGTCCTGATGTGGACAGCGCAGCACCAGCTGCACTGCTACTGCTACCAGCACTATGGGAGCAGGCATGTGAGGTGGCACGCTCACGTTGACCTGCACTAGGTGATGTAGCTGGCCTACGTACACGTGGCCTATGCCTCACTCCTACCAGATGTTCCAGCACAGACAGCTCATGCCCGCGGATTGCCATGCCACAGTCAAGGATTCCGACCATGTCACCCAACCGTCTGTTCAGAACATCAGCAATCTGCTGTTGAACATTTGCCAATGCCTGGATGTTGTAATTTAGGGTACGGATAGCAGCCCTCTGTAGCCTCTGCTCTTCTCTGTTCTGCCATTCGGCACATGCCTGTGCCGCCATTACAGTCTGGAACATGCATCTGGTGATACCAGCTGCTGCGCTCTGTCCTGCAGGTGCATGTCTGCCAGAGGTCCTCCTATGAGCAGCACCAGCCACATGCCTGTGTGGCACATCTGCAGTCATTACACTGACACCATGGTGTGTAGACACACCTTCTGTAGCCACCACATGTTCCTGTTCCACGCTAACAGACGCTGACTGTCCTTCCTCTATGGCCACTGGTGATGCAGTATGTGTTGGCAGCAGAACTGTGTGCGGGGAAGAGGAGGACATAGCTGGGATGGCAGCCATTGGCACAGATTCAGCCCCTGACAACCCTGCCTGTACCTCATGCATATGTTCATCACTGCTAGTATCTGTGGGGACACTAACATCAGATGGACCGCAGGAGGGTAATGCACCTACATCACCTGTGAATGCAAAGAAAGCCTCTAAATTACAATAGACACACAGACAGACACACACAGACACACACACACACGCACACACACGCACACACACACACACACACACACACACACACACACACACACACACACACACACACACACACACACAGACACACCATGCATGTGATTTGACAGATGGCATGCAGCATGCCTGTGATACGGCAGAGGGTATGCAGCTCAGACATTAATAGTGTTAGTAAGCATACCTCCCTGGGGTGCACACTACAGCGAGCAGGTGTCATATCAGTAGCCATGCAGTTCACACAATCATGGTAGTATGCATGCATCCCCATGATACACCATGTGGACCAGAACAGGATAACAGTACACATGGCTGACGTGACCTTGACATGTAATTTGCTGACGTGTGCATTAACATGCATACATGTCTGACACAATGGTGTCCTGACACATGTACGGCATTGTAATGGGCATCACATTGCGGTGTTGTCTGTATGCCCTACAGATAGAATGCATGTTTAGCAAATGTGCATAAGCATGGAAGGGTAGTGTGAGCCATCTACATTGCTATACAGTGTGACGTACAGACACTGTGCCATTGCATGGCATCATGAGGCATCTATATTGCTATACAATGCATAATATGTACACATTGCATAGCCATAACTGCATGCATACCCATGACATAACTGTGGATTGTGACCCACGATGCTGAGGTGTATACACACCAAACCATGCTGTGTCAAGTGACAGGTCAGTGGAGGACCTACAGATGACACCCCTGCACAACAACTACAGGGTCTTAGCTGCCTGGCAACCATGTCCACACATAGTGGACATGTCAATTCACCATTTCCCACATGACATTGATGTACCACACACACGAGGTGCACAGCTAACGGTGATGTCCTACAGCAGCAAGGGAAATGTACAGTATCTGTGGCCTGATGTGGTGTCAATGTCTGTGGAAGCTGTACAGGTGACTACTGTCATGTTATGACACAGTCATGATGTTCAACAGATCTTATATGGTAGATGTCAGTGACACCTCCACTAGCTGTACACAGGCTTTTAGGATGTCCAGTGTACCACATCAACTGTATAATCAGTCAACTAAGGCTATAATTGGACCATGTGTGGACAATGTGCAACAGGGTGTGTACACATCACATCTACTGTGTGGCTACATGTCTCTGGCCATCCCCCATGGCCATGTGTGCACATGTGTTGACCAAATGTGTGTGATGGCCATCTCACATGTCTGTGTTGTCCCATATGACATACACCCATAGATGTCAGATATGTCACCATCCACAGGGCTATGCAGACAATGGGTTGTATGTTTGGTATGTGGGGTATGGGTCATGGGATAGTGTGACAATATTGCAACCAGAACACTACGTGTCTGGGACATGTCAGATGGCACATTACAATGTGTGCACCCAATGTAGGGGCATATAACACAATGGTGACACCTGTGGGCTGCCCATATCACAGCTCACTGTGTGGTACTGTTTGCGTACCACACATGTTGTTCCACTGCATACTACATATGCCTCCATTATAGAACACCTCCACTGTTGTATGCACAGCTGACCACACATGTAGCAATGACAACTACTGTGGTTTCAAGTCGGTGTATCATTTCGTTTGTATATATTGCACATGGGTGGCCTGTGTGAATGATGGGTGATGTGACCTGTATATCATGACTGGAACAAACATCAAGTGTGCAACTGTTAACTGGCCACATGGCAAATAAATCTATGCTTTAACATACCTGATACTGATAAAAAGTGAGTGAGCCAAGAACAGTATGACCAAAAAAGTTAACTAAGAATACTCCACCAGGCACAAATGAATCGAAGCTCCAAGGAAAAATTGCTTTAATAAGCACTTAAAAACTCCACAGTAGAGACTGGATCAGTAAAAGAACAATAACGTATCCACATAGACGTTTTCGTCGACAACTTCATCAGTTATACATCAATTTTAAAATGAGGTGGTTTTATATACTGTTTGAATTTAATCACAGATCTCTTGTCCAATTAAGCAGCACAATAAATTAAAATCACTTAATTGAGTAATTAATTCATGAAAGCCATGTTAAAAACACTTGCAAAAATGAATACAATTCACTAAAACCATTTATACTCAAATTGTTACATATTTAGTATATATTTAATGTAAGTTTTCCAATGCTTTAAAAACTTTCTATACTTTTAAATGAATCTCTTTGAAAATGTTACTATATAACATGTCATTCAGACTTGTAGGTTTAATGTTATAACCAGACACCATCTTGTGGTCATTGAGTTAATTACAGCCACACACTAAACTTTTTTTAAGCTGAAAATACAAGACTTGTCTTTTGAGAATGTATATAAAATTATATAAAATTTCAAAACAGTGAAGATCATAAAAATAGACCAAGGAAGAACTTCATTAAATCAAAGCTTGGCAGCCCTCATCTTTAAAACTGGGGCCAATGATACCATGTCATTGAGCCCAAAATTACGTTCGCATCTAAAAAGAGCTGCCAGTACAACTCTTTGTAGTCAATAAGTGTCTCCCACATCCCCCCTCTTGGGTTAGTGGGAACAACTTCCAATACAAAAAATGAGTAGCCTGTGGTGTTACATTTTGTTGAATGCCTACTCAATGCATTTTTTTCTTTCATCACCCTGACATCATATAAGTGCTCGTATATTCTCTGTCTGAGCTTTCTTTCACTCTTTCCGACATAGAAAGAGGGACATTTTTTTGCAAACGGCTAAATATATGATGCCTTTAGTGTCACAATTGGCGAATGTATTTAAACGGAGGGTCTTATTCCTTGCTTCTAATACCATACTATCCCCACAAATCAAATAAGAGCAATATTTACATTTCCCACACTTTTGTAAGCCCTTCTTGGATTTGTCATAATTGTTACACACATTGTTTTTCTTCCCCATTTCAAGATAATTCTTGATAGTTTTCCCTCGATATACATGGGTTAATTCATTGTCAAAAATGCATTCAAGATCTGAAAATTTTGAAAAGTTGTCCCATTCTCTAGAGAATATGTTCCTAACAAAGGCAGATTGTTCACTGAAGGTAGTGATTAACCCTGTCCCTTTTCAGCAAGATGACCTCCCAACCCTGAAGTATGAGTGGTAGTTTCTTCTATCCCTAAGATTGGGGCAAAGGTGTCTGATCTTTTTATACTAACCTCCTCGAACACCTTGTTAAACATCTCTAAAGGGTATCCTCTCTGAATAAAGAGATTCTTTAAAAATTCTGTTTCCTCCAGGAAAGCTTTGTTGTCGAGGTCATTCTACTGCACCTAACCAGTTGCCCTTTCACCACACCCTTCTTCTGATGGGGGATGGCAACTGGTAAAGTGCAGATAGGAATTAGAAAAGTTTCTTTCCTGAAAATTCTTGATGACAATTTCCCTTCTTGTTTCTCAATGTGAACATCGAGGTATTTTAACTTTTGTTCATCAAAATTGCTGGTAAATTTCAGAAATGTGGAGGTGTTGTTAACAAAGGCCAAAAGGTTGTTAAAGTTTTCCTCACTACCCATCCAGAAAAACATAAATCATCTAGGTACCTAGTGTATAGGGAGCATTCCTTCATCAGAGGAGAATTGAGAAGAAAAGTTTCTTCCCAATAAGCCATGATAATATTGGCATATGTGGGTGCACAATGTGCCCCATTGCAACACCCTTTCTTGTTTAAAATACTCCCTTGAAAGTAGATGAAATTATTTTTAACACTATTTCCATGAATGTTAAAGTATTGACAAAATCAATGTGTGTTAGTTTTTACTTTCAATTAATTTTTCTTCAAACCAAGAAAGCCCCAATTGTGTGGGATGCAACCAAACAAATCAATCACGTCCATAGTTCCAAACCCAAGGCGTTCACTATACAATGAAGGTTTAATCCTTCTCAACAAGTCCCAGGAGTCTTTTAGAACATTTTCACTTCCCTCAGTACTTGTTTAATTTTGTAATCAACAATTTTGCTAAAGGGGCTGTTATTGATCCTTCAGCCGACACAATAGGTCTGAGGGTGGGTCACAGGCATTTTGTGGACTTTGGGAATCGAGAAGATGCAGGGAATCTTTGGTTTATCTACAAACAAAAATTTGTAAGTGTCTTGATCTATTGAACCCTGCATTAACATGTCATATAATAAAAGATGAATCTTTCTATAGGCCATGTTCACTTCGTTAATGGATACTCTGGTGTATTTTTCAGAATCATTAAGTAAGTCCAACATTTTCCCTTCGTACTGTATTGTGTCCATGACTACCACCCTCCCCTTGTCTGGTTTCATTACTCTCAGGTTGTGATTTTCACAAATAGTTCTCAAAGTGTTTTCTCTTCCTGGGTTAAGTTCGAATGAAAAGTTCTTGTTGTCAGGTGATTCCTTATCTCATGCTCAACTTTCAATTCAAAATTCTTAAGTTGGGGGTGAGTCGGGGGGTTGAATGTACTTTTCCGCTTCAAACCTTGTCCCTGATAATCTGACTTTTTGTCCTTGAAAAAAAGTTCCAAGTTCTTTTTCCGAATAAACAATTTAATGTCTACCAGTAGTTTGAAAATATCAGTTTTTTGTGTAGGCACAAAAGTGAAGCCTTTGGAAAAAAGGTTAAACCAGCTCTTGTCAATACTAACACTGGAATAGTTATATATATTGAACCCGTTAAAACTCCAGGTATTCAAACTGTTGATAATGTCAACTTCCTGTTCAATCCTTGTGTCATCTAATAAAATCTCCCCCTCCCCTGTAGTTTTTTGAGTTGTAGTAGACCCTACCCTGCTGCATGAGCCTCTCTGATCTCCTTAGGGGGGGATACTCATCTGTGTCTAGTATTTCTTCATGTTGTTCTTCCATAACAGTTTCCCCCCATTCTCCATCAAAATTATCTTCTTTCCTCCATTTCCCATAGTCATTCCTGTGGGTGGTTCTAGGTCTGGGATAGTGGGTTTTGTTTTTATATTCTCCTTGGTCCCTTTTAATTTTCCCTATCTTCCTGTTCTGAACTTCCTTACACTTAGTGTCAACTTTTTCAAAAACATTCTCATATTTTTTCTTATTAGCATCTACTGTATATAACAAGTCATTTGTAATAGCTTTATTAATGTTCTCTATATCTCCTTGCAGCTTTTGCATTAACATTTCATTGTTGTTGATAATAGCTCTCATAACATTTAAACCACAATTGTCAAAGATAGAAATAAGTTCCCCATGAAAATCAGAGCCTTCAGTAACATTATTGGGGTATTTGCAAACCCTAAGGCCCTTAGGAACAATATTTAAAGTAATACAATGCTTGAGATAATCATTATCAATTTCAAGCGTTTTAAATTTTATTAAATAAAATTCCAAATCATTTAAAAGCGTACTAAAGCTTGTATTACTGTATTTAGTTGGACTGCTTTGAGTTTCAAAGCTATACTTCGCTTTGAAGCAGTCAGAAAACAGTTTTTGTGTACCTGTAATAGGATTAGATTTGTCCATACGGATTTGTTGCCGTGTACGCTGACTTTTCGGTCTAACAGAGGCCGCTTCAGCTCCATTGCTGTTAGCATTGATAAAATCCACTGTAATGTGTGGAAAACCATCTAAGCTATTTCCACAGTTCACATCTTCCTCGATTGAAGTGCTGCTTGCATCATTAGTAATGAGTGCATCTAATTCAACCTGCTTCCGATTAGCTTCCTGGTTCCCGGTGGTTGCATAAGGACAGCAAGTGAAGCAAATGACTGACTAAGCGGTGTCAGCAGGGCAACCAACTGAGTGAGTTGCCCGATGAGCTTTCGTAATTCCCCAGTCTCAGAGCTCCTAGGAGCGGATCTGTGCTTGCGGCTGCTCCATAAAACTGATAAAAAGTGAGTGAGCCAAGAACAGTATGACCAAAAAAGTTAACTAAGAATACTCCACCAGGCACAAATGAATCGAAGCTCCAAGGAAAAATTGCTTTAATAAGCACTTAAAAACTCCACAGTAGAGACTGGATCAGTAAAAGAACAATAACGTATCCACATAGCCGTTTTCGTCGACAACTTCATCAGTTATACATCAATTTTAAAATGAGGTGGTTTTATATACTGTTTGAATTTAATCACAGATCTCTTGTCCAATCAAGCAGCACAATAAATTAAAATCACTTAATTGAGTAATTAATTCATGAAAGCCATGTTAAAAACACTTGCAAAAATGAATACAATTCACTAAAACCATTTATACTCAAATTGTTACATATTTAGTATATATTTAATGTAAGTTTTCCAATGCTTTAAAACTTTCTATACTTTTAAATGAATCTCTTTGAAAATGTTACTATATAACATGTCATTCAGACTTGTAGGTTTAATGTTATAACCAGACACCATCTTGTGGTCATTGAGTTAATTACAGCCACACACTAAACTTTTTTTAAGCTGAAAATACAAGACTTGTCTTTTGAGAATGTATATAAAATTATATAAAATTTCAAAACAGTGAAGATCATAAAAATAGACCAAGGAAGAACTTCATTAAATCAAAGCTTGGCAGCCCTCATCTTTAAAACTGGGGCCAATGATACCATGTCATTGAGCCCAAAATTACGGTTCGCATCTAAAAAGAGCTGCCAGTACAACTCTTTGTAGTCAATAAGTGTCTCCCACATCCCCCCTCTTGGGTTAGTGGGAACAACTTCCAATACAAAAAATGAGTAGCCTGTGGTGTTACATTTTGTTGAATGCCTACTCAATGCATTTTTTTCTTTCATCACCCTGACATCATATAAGTGCTCGTATATTCTCTGTCTGAGCTTTCTTTCACTCTTTCTGACATAGAAAGAGGGACATTTTTTGCAAACGGCTAAATATATGATGCCTTTAGTGTCACAATTGGCGAATGTATTTAAACGGAGGGTCTTATTCCTTGCTTCTAATACCATACTATCCCCACAAATCAAATAAGAGCAATATTTACATTTCCCACACTTTTGTAAGCCCTTCTTGGATTTGTCATAATTGTTACACACATTGTTTTTCTTCCCCATTTCAAGATAATTCTTGATAGTTTTCCCTCTACGATATACATGGGTTAATTCATTGTCAAAAATGCATTCAAGATCTGAAAATTTTGAAAAGTTGTCCCATTCTCTAGAGAATATGTTCCTAACAAAGGCAGATTGTTCACTGAAGGTAGTGATTAACCCTGTCCCCTTTTCAGCAAGATGACCTCCCAACCCTGAAGTATGAGTGGTAGTTTCTTCTATCCCTAAGATTGGGGCAAAGGTGTCTGATCTTTTTATACTAACCTCCTCGAACACCTTGTTAAACATCTCTAAAGGGTATCCTCTCTGAATAAAGAGATTCTTTAAAAATTCTGTTTCCTCCAGGAAAGCTTTGTTGTCCGAGGTCATTCTACTGCACCTAACCAGTTGCCCTTTCACCACACCCTTCTTCTGATGGGGGGGATGGCAACTGGTAAAGTGCAGATAGGAATTAGAAAAGTTTCTTTCCTGAAAATTCTTGATGACAATTTCCCTTCTTGTTTCTCAATGTGAACATCGAGGTATTTTAACTTTTGTTCATCAAAATTGCTGGTAAATTTCAGAAATGTGGAGGTGTTGTTAACAAAGGCCAAAAGGTTGTTAAAGTTTTCCTCACTACCCATCCAGAAAAACATAAATCATCTAGGTACCTAGTGTATAGGGAGCATTCCTTCATCAGAGGAGAATTGAGAAGAAAAGTTTCTTCCCAATAAGCCATGATAATATTGGCATATGTGGGTGCACAATGTGCCACCATTGCAACACCCTTTCTTGTTTAAAATACCCTTGAAAGTAGATGAAATTATTTTTTAACACTATTTCCATGAATGTTAAAGTATTGACAAAATCAATGTGTGTTAGTTTTTACTTTCAATTAATTTTTCTTCAAACCAAGAAAGCCCCAATTCGTGTGGGATGCAACCAAACAAATCAATCACGTCCATAGTTCCAAACCCAAGACGTTCACTATACAATGAAGGTTTAATCCTTCTCAACAAGTCCCAGGAGTCTTTTAGAACATTTTCACTTCCCTCGAGTACTTGTTTAATTTTGTAATCAACGAATTTTGCTAAAGGGGCTGTTATTGATCCTTCAGCCGACACAATAGGTCTGAGGGGTGGGTCACAGGCATTTTTGTGGACTTTGGGAATCCCGAAGATGCAGGGAATCTTTGGTTTATCTACAAACAAAAATTTGTAAGTGTCTTGATCTATTGAACCCTGCATTAACATGTCATATAATAAAAGATGAATCTTTCTATAGGCCATGTTTTGAAATTTTATATACATTCTCAAAAGACAAGTCTTGTATTTTCAGCTTAAAAAAAGTTTAGTGTGTGGCTGTAATTAACTCAATGACCACAAGATGGTGTCTGGTTATAACATTAAACCTACAAGTCTGAATGACATGTTATATAGTAACATTTTCAAAGAGATTCATTTAAAAGTATAGAAAGTTTTTAAAGCATTGGAAAACTTACATTAAATATATACTAAATATGTAACAATTTGAGTATAAATGGTTTTAGTGAATTGTATTCATTTTTGCAAGTGTTTTTAACATGGCTTTCATGAATTAATTACTCAATTAAGTGATTTTAATTTATTGTGCTGCTTGATTGGACAAGAGATCTGTGATTAAATTCAAACAGTATATAAAACCACCTCATTTTAAAATTGATGTATAACTGATGAAGTTGTCGACGAAAACGTCTATGTGGATACGTTATTGTTCTTTTACTGATCCAGTCTCTACTGTGGAGTTTTTAAGTGCTTATTAAAGCAATTTTTCCTTGGAGCTTCGATTCATTTGTGCCTGGTGGAGTATTCTTAGTTAACTTTTTTGGTCATACCTGATACTGATGACAGTCTCACCTGCAACGGAATCATGTCTGTGTGACATGCCAGAGGTACCTGTATAGGGTGACACAGCAGTATGAACATTATCCCTGACTGTCTGACAGCCGCAGGGTGCACTGTGCATGTTAACACATTCACCTGTATAATAGCATAACATGTGTGCATACACAGGGTAGCATACTGTAGTATGCAGCATGTGTGTCCACATACCTTGCATATGTTGTTACTTTACATAATGTACAGTGACACATGCAACTAAATGGGATATAATAGCCATATGTGCAGTACTGACTTACCAGGCAACTCCAGGCTCATTGGTTGAGAGACACCCACCTCCACGATGACAGCTAGTGTGTGTGGATGCTGTTATGAGGGTGTCCCCAGACTGGCCAGTAGCTCCTCAGTGTGTGTGAGTGGGGGCTGGGTTGGTGGCCCACCACCTGTTCCACCTTGTTCCCTGGCGATTGCAGTGGCACGCTGTTTTGCATGTCGTATCAAGTCCATGCAGTGTCTGTGCACCTGCTGGTAGGTGCGGTTATGGCCACCCACATCGTTCACCCTCCTGTGTAGATCTTGCCACAGGTCATCCGGCTGCTGGGCATGCTGTGGCACATGGCTGAACAACACCTCATAGTCCTCATGGAGGTACGGGATGAGGACATCATCCTCCTGGCGGCTGTATGCTGGAAGGCGTGTACGAGGCATTATCTGTAAGACATAATGATGGTGACAGGTCACAGTTTCAGAGGTGTACAGAGATACTGCTGCACATACATTTCTATGACATCTAGTACATCTGAACAGTACTCTTTGCAAATCATCATGACACTGACACGACTGACGTGTTTGTGTCACACACATGTAACACCCATTATGCATTGGATATCATCACCATATATGTGTGTCACCTCATTACAGTGTTCATACTCCATGTGAATGCTGTCTTGATGTGGGCATGTCAATTTTCCTGCACTGGTGTTCTTACCTATCTGCACATGCCTGGATGTGTCCACGGTACTGCTGTTGACCTTGATGCTGTGTATATGTCACATATCAACACAGACACAGCCTTAATGTACTTGAGCAGTGACAATGCACACATACGCATGGACACCTGTACATGTATGTGTTTTGCCATATACATCTACACAGCACTGTACAGCTGTTAAACATCCTGCCACGGATCACCTGTGTTGCACATGTGATAGACATGGGACAATGGCTAGTCGGACATCATTCGCAGGGATGGTTATCAACTATAGCATGTATGGGCAAGGTTTCCCAGCTGTAACAGACAGCCAGTATGCCACCGTGAGGTGCATCAGTGCCACATTACTGATCCGGACAGTTGATACTACATCTACTATGCGGCCATCACACCATGTATGACTGGGATAACATGTGCAGCTTTGATGGACAGGGTTGCATGGTTTGGCGGGAGTATGTCACATGTATGGCACAGGGATCTGTCCAGCATGTGGCGATCCTAGTATTAGGATGGTGGCTGTCCATGACGTATGTCTTACAGATCAGGATATGGACATGTAGCATGTCCATCATCATGGTGTAGCAAATGTCTTTATGCAAGGTAGACAGCATGCTGTGTAGTGGAGGTGAGGATTGTGAAGGCTAGTATCATAGTTTCATAGTTTCATAGTATAGTACTTGGCTATCTGCCCTAGGGCATTTATAAGCCTAGCCAAAGTGTATGTGACTTTCGCCACCCCATGTAATGATACAAAGTGTACAATTTAAATTAAATTTAGTTTACTGTGCCTCTATCTAGCAATGACACAGAGATAACCCCCGGGGTAAACCTACGATCATCCATCCATTCGTCCAGATTTCTCTTGAAGAGAGTCAGTGAGGGGCTCTGCCTAACATGGACAGGTATCCTGTTCAAGAGTGTGGGAAGCCTCTGGGTTATGAATCTGTCCCTCCAGCATGTCCTATTCATATTTGTGCTGAGGTTTAGATCTTTAGCTCTCGTGGCTCTGATGGATTTGGATTTTTTGAGGTGGAGCATGTCCATTCATTCTGAATTGGACATGGCCTTGTACGTAAGGCACAGATCATCTCTGAGCAGGCGGTATGCTACTGAATAGAGCTGGAGCTTTTTCAGTCTGGCAGCATATGACATATCCTGGAGACCCTTGATCCTCTTGGTAAGGTACTTTTGGGGTCTCTCCAGCTGATGCAGGTGCCGGGTGAGGTACATACCAAATGGGGCATTGTACTCAATCATAGGCCTGATAAGGGAGGAATATAAGGGTACAATGACATCCTTTGATCTGGATGTGAATCCCTTCATGATAAGGTGGGCAAGGTAGAAGGTCTTTCTAACCACTTTGGTGACGTGGGTGTCAAATGAGAGGTCATTGTCAACTTGGGTCCCCAGGTCTCTGATTACTTTTTCCATACTTAATGGATTACCACCTATGTGGTAATTTGTGGGTACTTTGTTTTTTCCAAAGGGGATGACTATACATTTTTTGGCATTTAGTTTAAGGCCATGACTCTGGCACCAGTCGTCTGTTTCTGTGAAGCCCTTCTGGAGGATGCATGTGTCAGCTGGTGTGTCGACTATGGCACCTAGTTTGCAGTTGTCTGCGAACTTTGTCAGCCACAACCCCCCTATGTTTGCCTGCACATCTGAGAAAGAAATGCCGAACAAGAGGGGTCCCAAGATAGAGCCCTGTGGGACTCCACTTGTGACTGGCTTAGAGTCTGACATAGCTCCAGCTATTCTGACTTTGTGGGTTCTGTCCTTTAGCCAGTTTGCAACCCATCTTGTGACAAAGGGGTTTACATTTAAGCTGTTGAGCTTGTCTATGATGCCTGAGTGGGGTATTGTGTCGAAGGCTTTTGCCAGATCCAGGTAGGCTGTATGTACTGCTTTCCCTTCATCGATGGCTCTAGTGACTGTTTCAAAAAAGTCCACCAGGTTTAAAAGACAGGATCTGCCTTTTACAAAACCGAACTGGGTAGGGTCAATTGTCTGTAGGTCCCCTATGTCTTTGTTTATGAGTTCCATAATGATCCTTTCCATAGCTTTGCAGACCAGGCTGGTCAAGGTTATGGGGCGGTAGTTTCTAGGGTCTGTAGAGGTGCCACCTTTGTGGAGTGGGACCACTGTAGCTGTACGCCAGTGTTCAGGGATGTATCCTGTAGCAAGGCTAAGATTAAACAGCGTTCTTATGTGTGGGTTTAGCTCCTCTAGGAGTTCATGTAGCACGCAACCTGGGACACCGTCAGGTCCCATGGATGCTGTATTTTTAGCTTTGCTGAGGGCATCTCTCACCTGGACATCTGAGATTTCAGGGAGGTTGCATTCAGCTGAGATATTTATTTTATCTTTTGGGGGAGAGGGAGAAATTTGCACTGAACCTGTCTGCCAGTATGTTGGCAGTATCTGTGGGTTCAGTGTATTTTTTGCCATTATGAACTAACTCTGCACATATCTGAGGGTTTCCACCCAGGTTTCTAACATAACTGAAGAAGGCCTTGTGATTATCTTTAGTGTCCTTAGCGATTAGCAGAATGGGAACTGGCAAGCAGGACATGGGGTCATGTGACACATTGCTTGCATCTTCCTCTGTGACGCACGCAGGCAAGGCACACCTTATAATGCACCACTCCAATATCTCTGCAGTGACTGGGACCTGCCTCTAGGCTCTGCAGAGCACACCTGCAATGACAGGTTATAGACAGACCATACCTTTCAGGCACATACCTGGACCGGCACACCCACAGCTGGGTGTTCCCATATCCCACTATGTTGTACACACATCCTGGCTAGTTACTTAGCACAATGCATCAGAGGTGCTCTACATGCAACTAACTGTGTCCAGAACCGCTATACACATTGTAACAAGCTACAGATTCAACAACATACCCCACGGTTACCAGACCTCATTTGTTGGTGTACTGGACAGTAGGGCTCAGACAGCTACTACTGATGTGTGACTGACACTACCCCACACTTTACTGGGATAGCCACTCATGTACAAACACATCCATGAGTCATAACCTCCACTCGGCTGGATCAACCCATACACACCACCTCCAAGACCAACATTAACCTTGACATGAACACTACCAGCATGTGACTGGTGTTCCACACCTGGGGTTATCCCCTCATTGGTGGATTCCAATCATATGCTAATCAACCTTGTTAGCCACATCCCGGCACCACACCCTTCATGGCATACACAGTACATGAGTACTACAACACCTACTACAGACGTCTTATGACAGCGGTTGTTAATGTCATGACACCCGTGCAGATGGACAATGCACTTACAAATGCTGAAACATACCCCAGTGCACTTCATTAGCATGTACACGACTGCATGGATCATGCTGTTCCACACAGAGCCATGATGGTACACACCAGATGACAGACGCCACTCTGGTGTTCAAGTTCCATGGACATGATGTACAACAACAGGTGGAGGCTGTTGCACAGTGGTGTACAATCCCATGGGTGGGGTAGCTCACTGGTCAGCCTCAGTAGGGTCACGGGATCCCTCATCACATACTCCAAGACTAGCTACATAAACATTACTGCAACACTTTCCGGGGTGTACCACAAGGCATTATGGTGGTATGTCAGTAGTCGTTGGCAACACCCACATCTGCTCTCACATACAACAGTCACTCAGGAACATTACAGACCCAGGTGATGTTAGCAACATGTTGACGGATGGATTCAATGCTAACATTACACCCTCTCACTCACTACAGGGCCACAATCCATGCAGGAACATTGCGGTGTCCCTGCGGTCACACCTATACAGTACTAACCTGCACTCTATATGTCCTGGGACACTGGCCCCATGTCACCTTCCAAAGTCCCACAAACCTCTGAACGACATGTCTCCCCACTAGGCCACCATATTCAGTAATAGCCTTGTATCAGACATTGTGGCCCCTGAATGGCACACAGCAACATTTATCACACTCCACACAGGTGGCACCACAATGCACGAGTGGGACTATAGTCCTACACACCTGACTGGACTGTTCTGCACGGCTATGGGGAACATCAACAAGGACGTCATTCACAGAGACATTGTTGGGCTCCGGCCCTTTGATGCCACCCAGGTTGGACTTGTTAGGGCCAGAGCATGGCCCCTACACCTGGTGGACTCCTTTCATACAGTTACCAGGGTAGTTGATGATGGTACGGGAGTCCACACATCCTACATTGGCCTCTCATTGCCTTTCAGCACCGCTCTCCATTCTGGTATTGACAACATACACATCCACCTGCACATCATACCCCATGTCTCAGGATATTATGCAATGTGGCTCATGGACAGGACACAGACAATGAGGGTAGCATACCATAGTACCTACTGCATTTCAGTTACATTTGCCATACCACAGTCCTCAGTCATTGTGCCCCTCATGTTCAGTATATGCTTCCCTGAGGTACAGACTAGCACAGAGGGACTTTCCCTGCCTAGCTTTACAAACCCCTGCGTACAAAGCACCATGATTGATCCACCAGCTTATACTGAATCCATCCATACGGGTGTCACTGTGACAGATACCTGATATGAATATCATGGCCTCAAGCTGCATGACACAAGGTGCATGAACATCACCTTTGCATTACACCATTCACCCACTGACTATCACATAGGTGGTAGTCCCCTACATACATGTCACATTGTACATGTTTGTAGTACACACGTATGTCACACCCACTCCTGTGGTTACCGTATTGCCACTGTGGTGTGGATATCCTTCTACATGGCCACACTTATCTGTACTGGGTGTGTAGCTGGTACATAGGCACCCATTGTACCTCTGAACTCAAGACGTCTACACACATTCAAGGGTACACCACCCCATTTAGGGTGTACCTTACACAACAGCTACAGCTTTACATACCACACCATTAACACGCCATGATGTTTATTGAGCTCCGACAGTTAAAGTATGTGGCTGAACTACGGACACCATGTCTGTACACGTTTGCATACTACATACTCAGGGGTGACCTCTGCTGAACAGACAGGGCCCATGTCCACAACAATATTAATGGATATACTCCACATACACGACATAAGCAAAAGCCACTGTGAGCAACATGCTCATGGATATGTGCACACACGCAACAATGAGTGGGATGTGCTTGAGGGTTACATTCCCAAACCGGTCCTCACCTTGCTTTGGAACATGAGTCCTATGTACATCACGCAGGGACACTCAGTAGCACTGTTCATGTGATACTTCCCTTGGTGGTTGGGAGACACATGTACGCCAGGGATCACTGCAGTGGCTGTACTGTGCAGAGGTGCAGGTAATACATGGCTCTTCTGTTCACAGGACACTACCCTAGAGAGGTGCCACTGGTGTGAACACTGTAGTTGTGCTTACACATAGACTTGCCAGACTGCATAGTACCCCACTATGAACCTGTGAAGCTATTACATGTCCTGTGTGCATGGTTACTTGGTAGCCTTTCCATTTAGATTAGCTATCATGCTATTGCAATGTCCCGTGCCTACAAGCCATATGTATCCTGTTATTGTACATGCCAATAGACGATACCTTTGGTATGCATGATATGCCTGTTATGCTGTGTAGAATATCTGACATATCTTCCTACAATACTATACATTACACATATTTCACATAGTATCCCATAATGCAAAGCATACTTGCACAGCGGGACCACCTTAGACATGTCATTGTTGTTATATGCCCATACACATGCCTACTGTGACAGTATATCAACATATACTATCCCCTGCTATAGCACATACTTGTTGGACATACCCTACCACTGACGGCGGGTTGTATGGAAATGTTCTATTTAAAGCCGTCATGTAGCATCCCTTGTGGTGTCTGTGATGTGTACCTTGTGGCCCACTGCTGGACGCGCAGTTTCTACATGCGTTAGTATGCTCAGCAAGACATCACTACATAAATACCTTTTCCCACTTTATGCATTGCGGACATTTTTAATTAATGCAAACCAGGCTATACATATAGTAAATAATTAATAACAAACATGCTATACATAAACTTACATACCAGGGGTTCTACATACCTTGTTATCGTTATGGACTTTCATCTCTATCTCTCTCACACTGCTTAAACAGGTAGTTTGTATGAGCATATGGTTTGAATGTCTAGCAAGTCATCCTTATATACGTCGATACCTGTAACATGTGGTTTCCTCCTGCCAATTGGTGTTCCTGAGTGACTAATTACTTGCATATCAGCTGTGCAGCTACTCCATTTGCCAATTACGTGCCAACAGAGGGGTATAATTTAATTCTCCACTTGGGCGTTGCCCATTTGCCCCACCTTCGGGGAGACGGCCTGTATTGTGTTTTGTTATGTGTAATTGCAACTGCTATGCATAGAGACAATTATACTTTGGATTCATGTCCCCCATGGATTGTGTGTGATGGCTAGAGTATGTGGTTCAACATGTGGGTGTTCTTGTCATCCCAACGTCTGATAATGGACTATTGCAAACAAAACCTGTAACATCGCCATTTGTTCCATTATATAACGGCTGCAGTTTTGCATGGCACCTTTAATTGTATCTCTCACAAGGTATGTTGACGGTTCTGCAGATGTAATTGACTAACTGGATGTTTGTGCTGTTATTGCAGTCTGTATTGCTATAGTTTCTAGTGTGGGGGATGTCGGTGGGTGTACGTAGCATATACAGGTTTGTGGGGCTTGCATTTCTACATATCCCATATATATGTGTGTGGGCTCCATCCCTAATTAAAGAGCTATCAGTTAGTAGACTTATGTTACAGGATTGTACATTGGGCCATTGTTAATTGGTTTCTATATAGTATGCAGGTGAGGTTGATACTTCCATACCTCCAGAATTGCAGCGATATGTAAAGGGATATGTCTAACTGACAGCTATCCCGTGTATTTCTGTCCCAGATATTTGCAGTCATTGTGGTTGTGTTGGTAACAGAACCTCTTTGCCATGGGTTGCCACCTTTTCATGTGGTCATTGTTGGACACTTTGCGGGGCGCACAGCGGTGTTTACAAGCCAACACATAGCCACGGTCAGTACACAGGTTAGCACATACTTTTATCCTCAATACATACCTATTGTGGGACTTTGGCTACTTATCATATTGCATGTAACATTTACGTTTCTTACATAGAGGCATAACTACTTAATGCAACTATTACATTATATATGGGACATATTAATGTCCTACAATCCTGGACATTTGCCTTTTGTAATGTTTTATGTCAGGACACACCTGCCCAGGGAGGGGCTGTCCCTCCTAATGTGGGACAGGTGGTAACCGTATGCCTATGGCTAGCTATACCCACACCTACCATAATGATCTACCTCCGAGTTGGCACTAACAGACACATGATGTGGACACACACGCACATTACAGTCACATGGAGACACACACGGCACCCTCAACACACACATACACAGACTACGGCGCTCACAAACACAGTTGAACACAGTACCTACGTGGACCGCAACACCGGCAGCGGTAACTAAATGTCCCTTCATATCATCATACTATTACTCGCGGTTGTACTGTTCTGGTACTGTGTTCTTTCGGTCTTTCAACTTCGTGGTTATGCATGTCGGTATGTTACACATTACATACTTGGCGGTATCCTATTTATTTGTACCTCCGAGGTGTTATGAATGTTGTTGACCTATCTATATATATTTGCAGATATCGCTGACTCCGTATATATCAACATATATCACTCTATCGCCCTTTCTATCTGTATTTTATATATATATATATATATATATATATATATATATATATATATATATATATATCTGATGGGGAAAGTGACAGGCAAGCTACACCTTTCATTGTGTACTTGTTGGTGTATACTGTTTCCTGGACTCCGCACGTTTGTGTCTGTACCTGTCACATTACACACCTGCCGTAGGTTAGGGTTACCAGCTGTCCCACTCTGCGAGGGACAATCCCTCTTTGGGCAGTTGTGTCCAGCAAAATATTTGTGAACATGGCAAATGTCCTGGGATTTTAGAACATACTTATTTCCTATAGTTTATGTAATAGTTGCATACAACAGTTATTCTGTACCTGAACCACCTATATGTTCTAGAAACAGAATAAGTAAGTAAACATTACAAGAATGAGCTTTTATCTAGGCAAAACAGTGAAGTTCTGCATTTCATACTGGCCGGGTGTATGTGTCGGCCTGCAGACATCTGACGTATGTCCCACATTGGTCATTTGAAGAGGTGACAACCCTACCATAGGTACATCTTGCCTAGCAATAGTGTTTGGTGATTCTATACATGATTGCGTGTTCTACACCTGGCAGTGGTCGTTTTACCCTTCAGAGCAGGCGTTATTAGTACAGGGGTGAATAATGCTGGTTTCACCTGTTCTGGACATCATTGACCGTGATCTGCGTGATATTCGGTGTAGCTTATCCCTGTTTAGCCTATTCGGTGTAGCTTATCCCTGTTTAGCGCATATCCATATAGTCATATTTAAACGTCGCTTACCAGCAGTGGGCAATGCATATTCCCGGTAATGTGTGCTAAACATGATCTGCTGACCTGCATCTGACATGCATTACTCGTGCCTTCGGGATTACGTTACATCCCTTGCAGGATGTGGGACCGGGAACATGCACGACGGTCACTGCATTTAACATATGGCCATCTGGGATTTGTACACGTGTTATGTCATTTTGTACGTGGAGTGTACTCCAGCTGTTACTCCATACTGCACTCACATGGGTAACTCAGTTAGTTTACATATTGATGAGTCCAGTTAATGGTATGTCCATGTGATGTTTACTGGATGTGCTCCAGCATTGGGTATGTATATCTCAGTGAGCCACACACGATACTGTGCTACACCTTCAAATGACCGTGGGTGGAGCATGCTGGGGTGATGAATACCTGTCATGGGTACTCCCCATGCCTTGACACAACATCCATGATTATATTATGTGCAGCCCCTCATTAATGCAGCAGGGACTCTGTGCTGAGTGTGTGAAGAACAGTGCTTACACACATGTGCTCCCATGATTGCCTCTGCTCCTCTACGCAACAGTTGGTTACTCGATGTTGTGGTGACAGCGGACACTGTTTGCCCAATTTGGTGTATGGCCTCTGACAGTTGGCCGTGAACCTACCGTTGTACCTGGAAACCTATACACACAGCATCACCATATGGTGATAGGCGCATGTACTGTTCAGGTGTTGACATTCCTTGTTCCTATAGCTGTTGTGTGTACAATGTTTGAGGGCTGCCTATGTGGGATTCACACAGTGGGCCACCTATACATTACAATTTACAGGTGGTCGTGCTTGTGTGCCATCCATTTTTCTGTGTGTGCAGGTGGAGAGGTGTGTCAGTCCGTAGGGACCTACACTGTCAGAGTATGTGCTATACGTTCCCTCTTTGCCAATGAGTAGGCATATTGGGCATGCCTCCATCTGCCTACTGGGGCAGGCACAGGGTGTTCGTGGTCTGAGTACCTCTGTGCCTGTGATGGCCTTGGCAATTGTGGTGGGCTATGAGGGCCCTCATCATTTTGTCCCTGCTGCAGCTGTTTCCGCAGGATCATATTATGTAGCATGGCACATACTATGACAATGTGGGCACACGTGCCTGGAGAGTACTGCAAGGCTCCACCAGATGTGTCCAAGCACTGGAACCATGATTTCAGCATCCCGAACACATGCTCTATGATGATTCTGGTTTGTGCGTGTGCCTCATTATGATGTTCTTGCATTGGTGTGTGTGCATTTCTGATGGGAGTCATCATCCATGGCTCCAGTGCATAGCCAGCATCCCACACAAGGTGGCCCTGTGGGATGTCCCCCCTGACAAATACCTGATACAGCTGTGAGGCATGCCAGATATGGGAGTCATGGTAGCTTCCACGGCTGCCAGCAAACACATCCATGATAATGCCCTGGGCATTGCACATGACCTGGCAGTTGATGGAGTGTAATCCCTTGCTGTTTATGTAGCACCTACCATGCTTACCTGGTGGTGACTTGATTTGTATGTGCGTGCAGTCTATCGCACCCAGTACCTCCAGGTAGTGTGCCACACAGTGGAAGTGACACATATTGCTGGCCATCTCCTCCTGAGTTCAGGGGAAGTATATATGCTCATTGGCATGAGGTAACATGGCATCCAGGAACTGGTGTAGTACCCTGGATGCTGATGCCTGTGAGATCCCCATTATATCTCCAGTTGGCCTTTGAAAGGTACCTGTGGCTAGTATTCGCATGCTTACACATACCTTCGTGTCCACTGGGATGGGTTCCCCTCTGTTATTTCTGGTTCTCAGATGTGGCCAGCACAGCTCCACTATTTGCTGTAAGATGTCCCTGTCCACCCTGTAATGCTCTACTATCTCCAGATCATGTAGCCCCTGGTAGGTTACCCTTGGTCTGAACACTCTTCTCCTCCTCCAGGGCCTGTGGTGGTTGTCGGCATCATCCTCCACAACACCGTCGGTCTCTAACACATGCTGATGAATCACAGCTATGGCAGCTCCCAATATGTACATTTTAAAAGTTCCCCATGTGTTTACACCTATGGTGCAGTGTTTGGGAATTCACAGGTGTGTGTAGGGTGCTTTCACACTTTATACTATTGTGCTGTGAACACCGATGATGTCATAGGGTGTGTATGTACGATTGTAGCTACAGGGTATCTTATGTGTTTTACTACCGGAACTACTATTGTGGTGCCTTTGGTGTTGAATTACATTTGGCTGCCGTGGATTACCTCTTGACCTTTCCTTTACATTTCTGCATGGTCCACCTACCATTTTCTGGCATGCATCCAGCAGCCTGCTTTCATTTGTACTTTCCTAGACCTGGCGTATCTTGCGTAATGTGTGCTATTGCCGGTCTACTGTTGGTTTGCTTTGCTCTGCTATGACAGATCTCCTATCTTTGCAATCCAATGCCTCCCCTCCTTTCTTTGCATTCCGATGCCTCCCCTATCCTGTTTTGCAGGTTTCTGTGAGCAGACTTGACAGCTGCCGTCGATTGGCCGCCGTGAGTTGATTGGTGTTGATTGCTCATTAGTACGCCCATTACCCTACTTCAGCATTTCCTTCTTTTCTTCCCCTGACCTTCCTGTTTGTGCTATTGTTTGTGCCGCGTGCGTCCGCTTACTAGGTTTTGGGCATGTTTTCATCCCCATACACATGCGCTTTTGGACACCATGTGTGCTCTCAACTAAACAATTCTATACCTTCCTCCCCACCCCTGTCCTGCAGCTTTGCTTAGCAATGACCAGGCCAGTTTGCATTGCTCCAATGTGCTTGCTGCTATGGTGGCACACCCCTCTGCTGATGTCATGTATCTCCTCTGAGCCACTCCTCAGTATTATAGCGCTGCGCCGTATGGTTCAACCTTCATCCGGCGGGACATTTGCGATTCAGTATTATCTGCCTCATTTGCATGGCGTTGACTACTAATTCATAGTTACCGTGCCGAACACTGTCGCAGGCTCTTAGTAACCCTTGCACCTTGGTTGTGGTGTTCCATGCCTACCATTGTGTATTATGGTATAAACCTGATTTGTATTACATTGCGATTTTATGACATTTTTATATATTTTCTTTATGTTCCAGTTTGCGCACACATGCCCTGCGGTTGTACTGTGCGTTACTGTGGACATGACATTAAATGTTGTTTTTTAGGTATTGTGCATCTTTTCTTATGCCATTGGCTGTGTATTTAGCCATTGGCATATGTTAACTTTGTAATACATGAGTCTGGTCCGCTTCCAAAGCTCCGATGTTCTGTTTGGGAAAATGTAAACCGTGTTTTTTGGTTTACATTTCCCTGAGCTTACCCTACACCTGCACCACTTCATGAATCACTATCTGCCTTCATTTGCATGGTGCGACACTGCGCATGGGGTGATTAGCATACCTATGCCGTGGGCTGTGCAGTTCTAGCATATGCCGGTAGTGCACGTGCTATTGGATCGTACCTGAATCGCTTGACGGCCATATTTGGCATTATTCTGCCTACGCTAAGCCTGCGCCTGGCGCAAGCTTCATGAATCCCGGGGTATGTCTCTGATATGTTCTTGCAACCATAGCTTAAATATTCTTTTAGTCTCCCCTATATAGAACAAATTACAGGGACAAGATAAAGCATATATCACTGATTTAGTCATACATGAAAAAACAGAAGTGGAACAAAATTTTACACCATTTATTTTTTCAAAACATTTAGTAATATTAGGGCAGACCGAGCACCTTCCACAAGGGAAGGTGCCACATTCCAAAACCTGTAAATTTAACTCTTCACCTGGTAAAACAAAACCATTGTATACCCCCATGTCTTTGATATTCCTAGTTCTCTTAAATGAGATATTTGGAGTTCTACAAAGATTTCTTACCCCTTCCATATTAATTAAATAAGGCAAATAATATCTAATGGCATCAATAATGTTCTCACTTAAGATATTATATACAGTAACAAAATACTTTTACATTAGTCAACATGACCAAATAATTTAGAATAAATTTTTACACATTGCCAAGTAGCAGCCCTTATTTGGTACACAGCCTACAGTGTGTGACAGTCCTATGATGATTTTAAATCCCCAAAACATTGGTAGAGTTAATACAGGCTATGTACTAGGACCCAAAATGCAAGTATGAACATTTATTGGACTCACAGAGGGGTTTCCAGTGGAAATGCAAGTGTGTATGTATTATGGTTCAATTCTGGGCTCAGTTCCATAAATACTGGTGATGGACTACATTAGCAAGCAAATCAGGCTGGACTGATCAACAAAATTGTTATATACAGACAATGTGGTACTGCAAGCAGATTCTGAACAGTAACATCAGCAAATGATAGGAGACTGGAATATAAAACTGAAAGCATATGGGGCAAGACTGTTACCATGTTCATGCTAACAAAGAAGGAATCAGAAAAAAAACAGAAAATTGAGAGAGAAGGGAAAATATTGGAACAGATTAACAGCTTCATGAGCCTGGGCAGTGTGACTGAGAAGACGAGGAGGCTGAATGAGGAGGTTAAAGCTAGAATTACAACTTCTGCAGCCAATTGGCACATAGTGATGAGGATAGCATGCAAGAGAAGAATGCCAAGGAAGTTGAAAAGCAAGGTGTACAAAACAATCCTGCAATTAATGCTTCTTTATGGCACAGAATAATAGGAAGTGAAGCAAGAACTGCAGAGAGAGCTTGAGAGTGAATAACATGAAATGTTTGAGATGGGTTAGTAGGACGGGATTCATGATTGTTTCTCAAACACTTTTTGTCAGATGGATAAAACAGTGAAACACAATCCCCAAAAGCCACAAATAGGATTTAAGATTTTTTGAAGTTGGGTAAAACCCTCTGTACCCTTACAACCTTGTGTGGGAGGAGACCACCCAACCCTCCTAACTTATATATGTCAATTCCATGGTCGCACATTTAGTGGAGAAAGGGTCACACCACATATTTGCTAAAAGTGGCTTTCAGCGATAAAGCTAACTAGGCAAATAGCATTTGGCACAAACAAGTGTTCCTGTGTGATGAACACTGGGACAAATGAAAAAGATATGATATCAAAGCAGAAGCCAAAGTATCTCCATTTGCAGAGTAGGTCAAGGAGAACAGATTATGCTGGTTCAGGCACATGTGCAGGAATACAGAAGACAAACTGTTTAAAACAGTTTGGGAGAAAAAGGAAGAAAGGAGGAGGAGATGAAGATATATATTACTATCAAAGAAGGTGGGACAGTGGCTCTGAACTGACACAGGTGGTGACAGCCAATGCATCCTCCCAACACTATATAAAAATAGGAAAAAAGAGGGTTGATGGTAAGGATGGTGAGAAGAAAAGTTATGTTCAGTGCTGTAAAGATTTGTTTTCGGTGTTATTGGTAGCTGTCAAGAATGTACTTGACTTTCAATGATGTAAGATGGAATCCTCATTCTACATTTGGCCACTAAGGGAGAGAAGGATTCTAGTTTTAAGAGTTTAAGCAATTGTGCACCTAGCAAGAGGTTAGCCCTTTGGTTAACTGGTAACCATTTGGCTTTTTTGATTGGATAGCAGTGATGTTTGCCATGTGAACAGAGTATTATGAAATGTCATATTTTTGAAAGGGCTTATAGTGTTTTAGTGTTTTGTTTTGAAGCGGTGGTGGTGCTGCAGTAGCATTGTCGCCTCACAGTAAGACACTGTCCGGTTCGATTCTCAGCTAGAGCATCTTCTGCGTGGAGACATGCGTGAATGGGCGTACCTTCATTGAAGGTTGTGCGTCAGGGCTGGTAACTCGGCACGTAAAAATTAACTACCAATCATTAGTGGACTGGAGTTCCGCTGTGGCGACCCCTAACCGGGAAAAGCTGAAAGACACAACAACAAGTGTTTTGTTTTGAAGTGTCCTGTATTAGGGACAAGACATATTTCAGCTGAGAAAGTAATATACCTTTACTACAAAAGCTTTTTCTTCAAAAAGAAAGAAATGGCAGATTTTTCCAGACCAGAAAAACAAATAGATAATTTTGTATCTTGTGCTTTCAATGTGGAAATGAAAACTATAGTGTAGTGCTCACTTTCTAAAGTATCTTCGGTATACAATTAATTTCATTTCCAGTTATTCTCCTCATGTTAAAGTTAAAATGTGATTTTGGAAAAACATGAATATTATAGTCTGTGGTTTGATTTGTTTTTTTTTCCATTTTCACTGTTTGCTGAAGTTTCTTTTCTATATAAACCACCTAAAGAATTAAGTTATGGCAGGTGGGGGCTCATTTACATCCATCTGTGTGGGTAACCAAAAACAGCTTCTTTAGAAGAGCAGCATCTTACTTACACTGTAGTTTCATTAGTATACTATCACGTATGTTAATTGTCAGTTAGGTAGTCCCCCTGCAAAACCTAACAACTTGTTTTTCTAAGAAGCTGTAAAGTCTTACTGATGAATTTAGCTAGTTAGCTAGTTAGTTAGCTAGTTAGTTAGTTAGTTAGTTAGTTAGTTAGTTAGTTAGTTAGTTAGTTAGTTAGTTAGTTAAACACATTTATTAACTTTGTAGGCCCACTGAAAATAAGTGTCCCTTTTCAGGGGTGACCAGGGAACACTCGTCAGATAACTTGCTCAGTCACACAGTAGGTAAATAGAGGCAAAAGTAATCAAACCCTGTCTCATGGACTACAAGAAGCAGCTCATTAACACCTCAGATCCTTAATCTTTTGTATTAACTGACAGGCATTTAGCATAGAAAAGTAAAACATTAATTTAGGTAGTGAAGCATTATGGATTCAGTATTTTATGGTGTCATAGCAGAACTTTTCAGCTCCAAGAAAAAATTTAGGGGGCATCCTTATCAACAAAATAAAATGCATGAAAAAATATACCATTTTGTTTTGCAAATGGTAAAGATGTTATACCACCTTTAATGATTTGTTACTTACACTTGCTTTAGAAAGTAAGCAATGAACTTTAAGGTACTAGTCCAACTAAATCCTTAGATATTTGTAACTGGTATTTTTTTTTTAATTGGTTTATTGTTAAGCCCTGTAATATGTAAATTGCTATGTTCTTTGTTGACTTTCTGTCAGCTTCCAAATAGCATAGCTTTTGTTTTTGAGGTATTCATTAGTAATTTCTTGATAAACCATTCAGTTAATGGGGGGAGCTGATTTTGTAAGTATATTATCATAATGTCTGTATATAGTAATAAATAGAGGTAAATTGCTATCAGTTTTGTTGGTGAGCATGGATAATAATAAGGGAGTAAGAAATGTTGTGGAGCACCCTTAGAGAACTCAAGACTTAAGACAATACTTTGAAAGACCTTGGAAGTTTTAGGTCTGAAATATTACAAGTAAAACTCAAATTCTTTTGGGATGGAGCTGTTTCCCATATCCACTGAGAAGAGCACTACTTGACTAAAACTATCATGTTGAGCAGATGGAAGTCCAGGTAGTTAAATGAATGCTGTGCTATGCTGCAGTTGATTTACCTATCTGGAGAAATAGGTTATCATCAAAAGGGAAGGGCAATTGTCTGTGGTCCACAATAGACTAATTGTGCTTTATTTTACAGGTATGGTGACATGGTGAGACATAATTTGATTTTGCAGATATGTATTTACATAAATGACAGCTGAGGCCTTATCCCACTACCAGGTAGATATAATGTGTGGAGACATATCCCCAGTACCAGTCTGATTGAATGTGTGGGGTCATATTCCCAGTACCAGGTAGACTAATTATGTGGAGTCATTTAACAAACACAGATGCTATGAAATTTCTGCAGCAAGAAGGGCAAGTTGACGAGGTGTCTGATGTCATTGTCTTACATTAAGGTTAATGACTTGATGGAGACCTGCATAAGATTGCTAAAGAAGCAGATGAGGCAGATTAAGGGTACCATCATGGTTGTTAGCCTGCAATAGTGTTGCCATGTTCTGGCAAGTTACAGTGGATGGAATGTTTAAATACTATAGACAACAGGTCTATTGTCAAGGTGACAAGGCTGCAGAAAGGATTTTTGTGAAGCTTTATGGTCCACATGAAAGGAATATGAATAGGCATCCACATTTTGATATTATTTATGAAGGAACTCTAGTTAAATGACAAAGTACAACTGGCATAGCAGGTTCAACTAAAATGTGTAGCAGCTATTAGATAACATCTGGAGAGGGTAGATAAGTAATATGCATGGGATGAGGATTAGTTACATCCTCCTGAAGCAGTTTGGCAAACTAGAAAGGCATTTGTGAGGAATTAACAGGGGGTATGTCTGCTGCAGCTATTATGTCAGATATGGATAATATACTGGACCAAATGGCTATATCCAGATGGCACTCTTTGTTTGGGAACAGCTAGTCCAACAGCCAGTCCTTGAGCTACCATTATAAATGACACTGGTTAATGGTAAAATTGTTCTACATGTGTGGCAGGTCAGGCATCAAAACTGGTTCTTTCCAAATTTAATTGTCTCTGCATAAACTTCAGATTTGTGATTTGATTAAAACCTCATCATAATAAATGTAAGGATGTAGCCATTGTCCTGCAAAATGTAGTCTATTTTAACTTCAGGCAATATGCTAACATTTGAAATCAGAGAGGTGAAAAAGGAAGAGACAAATATACTGAACATACTGTATATGACCTTTAATTGCACCCAGTGTTCTAACTGTTTATTTTATACTACACATATCCCTTTTTGAACACAGTGTGATGTTTTTCTATAAGCTGCATTTATTTGTTAACACTTAATTTTCCTGATTTTGCTATCTATCTGGGCTGAGCCTGTAAGTGGTGAAACTGGTACATTGAGATCAATGCACTTTGCCGGAAAACAATCATAAGTAAACAAATTGTAGCTCTACCCTTCTATAACTATGCTCTGATTGGTCAGAGTAACTCATTTCCTAAAGGAAACAGCACAAGCAAAACTGATGTCAAAGCATACTAAGTTAGTGTATACCTCAAGAAAAGAAAGGCCACAAATGACTGCCAAGAAAGGGAGGTGTGTGTGTGTGTGTGTGTGTGTGTGTGTGTGTGTGTGTGTGTGTGTGTGTGTATTTCTGCGAGCTTGTGTTCACATGCATACGCATGAGAGAGCGTGTGTGTATTTACATGTTCATAGGTTCATAGGTGTTTAATAGGCTAAAGACCACAAGGGCCTTTTTCAGCCTATCCATGCATCATAAATCTCTGACAAGTTCTGATACCCTTGATAAGTGTAAACATGGGCCTGAGAGATGAACCATTTACAGGTTGCCTGTGTCCATTAGAGACATAGGTGCCAGACCAGGGATGAATTTCTGGTTTGCCATCCAATTGTCCAAGTTGCACTTGAACTGGACTAGGGAGGAACTCTGCTTCACATGGATGGTGAGCCTGTTCCATAGACAGGGTAGACTCTGGGATGCACACCTATCTCTCCAGCAGGTCCTATTTATATTATAGGCAAGTTGTAAGTTTTTAGAATGGGTAATTCTGGTGCTGTTTGTTTTGTGGATATGCAGAAGGTCCATCAGAGTGGGGTCTGATGATGCCCTATATACCAAGCATTGATCTCCAATCAAAAGTCTGTAGAAGGCAGAATACAGGGATAGGGCCTTGAGGCGGTCTGCATAGGACATTTTACTTATGCCCTGTATTCTTTTAGTGAGAAACTTCTGTGGACATTCTAATTGTTGGATATGCCTGGTTAGATACCAAAGGGGGCATTGTACTCAATGATGGGTCTGATGAATGCCGAATACAGTGGAACAATGACTTCCTTGGAATAAGATGCCATACCTTTGTTTATAAGTTGTGCAACACAGAATGATTTCCTCACCACTGTAGACACATGATGGTCAAAGGCTCAATTACTATCTATGTGTGTCCCTAAGTCCCTGACTACTGGATCAACTCTAAGGGGTGTGTTGTCAATCTAACAGTTACCAGGGATGGATGACTTCCCAAAGGATACTATTATGCATTTCTTGGCATTAAGTTATAGTCCATGTCTCTGACACCAGTTGTTTGTCTGTGTCAGCCCCACCTGGAGAACATTTGTGTCAGTGTGAGATTCAATGACAGCTCCTAATCTGCAATTATCTGCAAATGTAGTCAGCCTGAGACCACTGACATTGGCCTTGACTTCTGAGAAGTAAATTCCAAAAAGGAGGGGTCCAAGGACTGATCCCTGAGGGACTCCACTTGTGACTGGCCTCTTTGTAGAGGTAGACTCCCCAATTCTAACTTCCTGAGTCCTGTCTGTGAGCCAGTTGGCTGTCCACTGGGTGACATATGGGATTGTACCTAACCTCTTGTATTTGTCAAAAATGTCCAGTGGGATATTGTGTCAAATGTCATGGCCAGGTCAAAGTAGGCAATGTAAATTATTTTGTCCTCATCCATTGCTTTGGTGACCTTCTTAAAGAAGTCCAAAAGGTTGAGTAGGCATGATCTGCCCTTGACAAAACCAAATTGGGTTGGGTCCAGTGTCTGGAGGTTTACTATATCTCTAATGATCATTTCCATGATAATTCTTTCTGTGGCTTTACATATAAGACTAGTGAGACTTGTGGGTCTGTAGTTTCCAGGGTCTGTAGATGGCCCACCTTTGTGCAGTGGGATGACTGTTGCCTTTCTCCATTCATTAGGCATGAAACCTGTTTGGAGGCTACAGTTAAATAGTAATTCCAGATGCCCTGATAGGTCATGTTTCATGTTATTTAGAAGGCATCCTTGGATATTGTCTGGGCCCACTGATAATGTGCTCTTGGTCTTAAGAGAGAGCATTAAGGACCTGTTCCGTAGTGATAATAGGGGGAGTTATATTTGATGATATTTCCTGAGGGAAGGTTGAGGGGGGGTAAGGTTGGAGCTGAATTTGTCAACCAGGAGGTTTGCTATATCGTCCAGATCAGTATAGGTGGCTCCATTTACAATGAGTTTTGCACACAATTGTGCATTGCCTTTGAGGTTACGTACATAGCTAATGAATGCTTTGTGGTTGTCCTTGGCCTGGGAGGCCAAACTTACCTCAAATTTGGTTTGGTAGATTTTATTTGTCTTCTGAGTTGTTTGTTTAGTTTGATGAGAGTGCTTTTATCATGCTGGGTGCTGCACCTCCTAATGTTTGCCATGATTGTTTTCCTTCTGTTATACAGCCTATTAATTTTGTGATTCCACCAGGGTAGCTTGAGTTAGTTCTGTACTTCTTCCTGGTGGGTACAGCTGCCTCTGTGCAGCTATTAACATGCTTGTACAGGGTCTTTGTGAACAGTTCTGCATAGGGAACAGTGTTCTTGGGGTTTATGAGGGCTTGACATTTTGCCATGTTCTCACTCAATAGCAGGAGGTTAGCCTTAGAATAGTTCCTGAATATTCCAGGTTTAGCTGGGGGTCCAGGTTTTAAAAGGAGACCATTTTGTGGTCTGACCTTACCAGGGAAGGCATTACAGTAGGGGGTATGCAGCACTTTGCTATATTAATGTGGATCAGATCCAGTACGGTTGCACCCCTGGTTAGTGCATTGACTATCTGGTCCAGAGAGTTTGTGTTTACAAAATCCAGGAATCTCTGTGCCTGTATGTTTGGTGTCATATAGGATTCCCAGTTAATAGTGAGGTAAAGTCAGCCATGAATACGGTATTGGGTTGGATGGGTAGTGTTTTTAATAAGTTTAAATACAAGTTATGGGTTTCCTGGGTCATAGATGGGGACCTATAGCTTGCAAGGAAGTAGTATTGGATTTTGCCTATGGTGATTTGAACATGGAGCAGCTCAAGTGCATGCACAGAAGATTCATCTTCAAAAGTACTAGAAAGATCAACGGCCATGAGGAACATAACTGAAAGTGCTTAAACTCTGCATAGCAATCAGTAAAATTATAGCCATTATTGAATTATAAATCAAAATAAAGGAGGCCATAAAACAAAATTCCAGTCAGTTTCATACAGTAATGCATGAGACCAGTTATATTAAATGAACGTTCATTATCTTCCATCTAACGACCTGTGCCATGCAAACTCTGCATTTATCAAAGCATAAAATAATTAAAAAGATCTAAAATAAATCACTAATTCATGTACCAATAAAGTTGTTTAACCTCATCGAGCCACAAGAGGGCAGAAAAGCAAATAACAACTCTTGTCAATACCAAATAAGATTGAGATGAATATGTGTAGGATTAGAATTTTATGAAATGATGTCAACAAAAAGAGGTAGTGTGATGAACTGAAGAGCTAGAAGTGAAAAATGTAAGTCTCCTTTGCATTTTAGTGTGTGTGTGTGTGTCTATATACGGTTGCGTGTGTACACTTCTGCATGTGTACATACTTGTCAACCTGCTGGCTCTCAAAAGCACAGCATGTATCGTCATATATCACAGGAGAAGGAAATTCACATAGGGGCAGGGGAGTGACATTATTGGAATGATACACATTGCATGTCCCTTTTCCATTGTTACTGGATGTGCTTTGTATATTTACATTTTGCCTGTGTTTATGAAGTAGAACACCTAATTTGCTGTTTCTAAATTTGCTATTCTTTGTTGATGCTAGTGTCATGAACTAATAACAATTCTATATAGTTGTGGCATTGTCTTTCTGCATCATTAATAAAGTACCATAGATTAGCAAAGTGCAGGGACAGCTGGTGTCTTCAGAACAAGCAGAAGATGTGCTCAGCATCTGACTGGGAAAGTGCAATGTCAGAGTGGGGTCAGCTTTGAGTGTGATTATTACGTACGGTATCTGAATGTGTCAGAAACTTGAAAATACTTCAGATTTGCTATCTTCCACAGTTATCAAGAATGTAGCAGATGTAGATGGGGCAGTTTTCTCTTGTCTTTCACTTGTGAAAAATGTGGTGAATTCACATCATCAAATTCAATTGAAAAAACTGCCTTCATGTGGACAAGGGAAGGAGCCCTGAAACATTATAAGTTAATGTACTGTTGTAACAGTGTGTGGGGTCACAATCCAATATGTTGTTTATTGCTAAGGAGTAGCGACCCTCAAAAAGATGCTATGAATTAGAAAGGAACTTGTGATCTATCCCATCTGACGATGAGCATCCCCACTTACTCTGGAATCCTTACGGCTAAAATGATTAAAGCTAGAGCACTGAGCAGTACCCATCCTATTTAATCAGGGTTCTCAGCCAGTCTGTAGTAATGTCACGAGCATTGTCATTTACAGCACTGAGTTCTAAGGTGACAGTGCAGCATTGTCTGGCACCTGGTGAATCTTGATCTTTAGCCTTTACTTGGAGACCGCATTGTTTGGTTTCTTCAAAATCCACACATTCTTTGTCCTGACCTCTCCAATGCATGTATTTATTCTAAAAGATCTGCGTTCTTATAAGCTTGACCCCTTCAAAATGAGTAATCTGTTTCCCCACACTGATTCCTTTGTCTGGATTAGTAGCTTTTAACTAGAACACAATAGTTTTTACTGGCACATTATAAGGTCATTGATAAATCATAGGTGCATTGTCAAATATAACAGTAACCTTAATAGTAATATTTACTGTATCTACTAAAATGTGATCTCTTCCACTGGTAGCTGTTAACACTGAACATTACATCGTTTGCTGTTCTTTTTCCAGACACTTTTGTAACACAGTTTCAGGCACTTTGGTACCATTATTTTTTGTTGTTTCCGTAAATAAGCATGTTCATTTGTAATAGGCCAATAGGTTGACAAACAATGTGGTTCAACGCTGGGATCCTGTTCCCATAGCCAGCCTTAGGCGTAGGCCATCTAAGTGGCTCCCACTGTAGTAGGGGTGCTTTTCCATTATTTATTTATTTTTTTGTAGTAAAGAAATGGTTTCTTTAAAATATGTTGAATGAATACAGGGACAAAAAAAATGAAGAGTAGGATAAACTATGAGAAAAGGATGAGAAAAGTAAGCTGAATGGTGTAGGTAGACCAGGGTGGGGGCACCAGGTAGTGTGGGGGTGTGTGTGCTGCAGAGCCCTTTTGCCTATGGCACCAGTTGGCCAAAGTCCCTCACTGCCTGTTCTTCGTATAACACAAAGCCTGCAACCACGCTGACTGCTTCTAACTTCTAACATGAAGCTTTCAGCAAAGAGTCAGTGCGAATGGTCATTTAAAGCAAGTATCTCAACTTTCACAATATTCATTTTCATTGGGTTGTCCAGTACAAGCTGAAGACCAAAAAAAAAAGCTTAGAGCTCAGAACACAGTTGTTCATTGTCAGGTTCTTCTTTGACAAACTGAGGTAAACATTTTTGGAATTTGACTGAATGTAATTCTACAGAAATGGCATAGCTTGCCTACCCATAAATTCTAACCTAAATGTAGAGGCTGAAAATTAAAGAAAGCAGCTGCCTTTTAATAGGTAATCCTGATGTACTATATACCAAGACATAACCCATTAAGACCTAGAAAACAGTTGCCTTTTAATGGATAATCCAGGGACACTCTACTCCACAACATAATCCATTTAGACTTGGAAATTCTCTGGAGTTTGTTACGCAGAATTGCCTTTTATTCATCAGGTTGTGCAAATATTTGCTCATGTTAAAGCTGGTGTTTTAATATTTCTGAAAATAGTAGTACTTTATAAAATCTGAGAAGTAACATGGATTTTCTGCATATCTTGAAATCTTAGTTTGATTTAGAAAGCATGGATTGTCTGCATACTTGTATTACTGAATAGGAAACATGACATTTGTTTGTCATTAGTGTCTGCTTTATTAATCAGTGCATATCCTGCAGCCTTTATCCCTTAGACTTTACACATAATGAAAGCACAAACAGGAGAGAGGAATCATACCTAGCAGCCAGCAATTCTGAATTTTATTGGTAATAGCCTGGTTTCTTCTTGTGTGCTAACTCAATAGTCTTTAAAGTTTTACAAGATGCAAGCTGTGCTGAGGAACGCTACCCCAGCTCACATAACTGTAGCTTCCATTTACAGCTCACTAAAATTGTTTTCAGAAGTAAAAAAAAATTATTCTGATCTGATTATAGTGAATAGATGGGCATACGTTTCTCTGAATACATGAAATGATAGGAATATGCTAATTTTATAAAAATAGAGGCAAAACTTCTGAAATGGTGACTAATGGCTATAGTTCCATGTAGATTCTTTGGGCTATCTCTGCACACAAGGCAGCCAACAGATGCTTCAAAGAGAACTGTAAGTTTAATTTACTTAAAATATTAAATATGAGCAAGAAAAATATCCTTTTTACAGTCTACAGGTCTAGCTGAAACATGAAGGGTTTAAAAATACTATGTAAAATAAAGTTTACTAATAATACATCACCTTCAACACTGTTTCAGTAAACCAAAGGGATAAAATGAGGCATATTAGGAACTCAGAACATTACAATTTGGCTTCCTTAATGATACCATTGTTTTTAACCTACACTATGCCAATATACAATAGCAGGCTTGCTAGAGAACTTCCAGTGGTAAAGTGTAGATCGAGTTTATTGTTGCACTTTGGCAGAACATGGACTGAGATTTATAGAAATGGATTTTGCAGCGTCAGTGATATCATCTGCTACAAGTATACGAGTTAAAACACATCTGCACAGTATGTAACAGGGAATTAACAATGCATCTAATAAAAATATTACACCAAAATGGAGCAGCTTACACATTGACAATATACTCACATTGGAATTACAGTAATGCATTTTTTTTCTATGTGTTTTGCCCCTCTGGACAATAGTCTCTCCTTTGATAATCACATCACCACAATAGTCAGGAAATCCTTCTATATGGCACACCTCATCACAAAAGGTTTCTCATCCAGGAAAAAAAGTGGTCATTGTTCCCCTCTACTCATCACTCATTAGATCCGTTATAGAGTACAACGCCTCTTTTGGTATGTACCTCACAAGACATCTACAACAACTGGAAAGGCCGCAGAAATAGCTCATAAAGAGGATTACCAGCCTCAAACAGATGCCCTATGCAGACCATCTCAAAAAACTCCAGCTTTACTCCGTTGCATATCGCCTACTCAGTGGCAATCTCTGCCTAACATACAAAGCTATGTCAAACCCACAGCTGTTGGACATGTTCCACTTAATGAAATCCCAATCCCTCAGAGCTACATGCTCTAGGGACATAAACCTTGTCATCACAATAAACAGAGCAAACTGGAGGGATAGATTCCTGTCCAGGAGACTTCCTATACTCTGGAACAAACTACCTATCTATATCAAACAAAGCTCCTCATTAGCACTCTTCAAAAAAATCTTGATGACTGGATGGGAAATAGGAAATTCACCCTGGGGTCACTTCTGTGGCTCTGCTCGAATGGGGCACAGGAAAATAATTTTCTTGGGTGGTGAAAGCCAGGGTACCTTTTTGGCTAGGCTTATATAGGCCCTAGGGCCAATAGCCTAGTACCTACCTATGAATCTATGAACCTGACTGCTGACCATTAAGCCTCCCCTTGTAAGACTTAGCCCATTAGATCCATTATGGAGTTGACAGTTATCTG